>NC_029778.3:22076119-22077297 GCF_000817695.3 Arachis duranensis | reverse complement strand
ATCAAGATTCCGACTTGTTGAATGGGGTTGGTAAGAACTTCCCAACCTCTTCTTCGGATCTCATGTCGGATTTCCGGATATTCACCCTTTTTGAGTGAAAAAGGGACCTCGGGGATCACCTTCTTCAAGGCCACAACTTCATAGAAGTGGTCTTGATGCACCCTTGAGATGAATCTCTCCATCTCCCATGACTCGGAGGTGGAGGCTTTTGCCTTCCCTTTCCTCTTTCTAGAGGTTTCTCCGGCCTTGGATGCCATAAATGGTTATGGAAAAACAAAAAGCAATGCTTTTACCACACCAAACTTAAAATGTTTGCTCGTCCTCGAGCAAAAGAAGAAAGAAAAGAGTAGGAGAAGAAGAAATGAGGAAGAAGGGAATGGCTTTGTGTTCGGCCAAAGGGGAGAGAAATGGTGTTTAGGTTGTGTGAAAATGAAGGAGTGAAGGAGGGTTTATATAGGAGAGGGGAAGGGTAGGGTTCGGCCATTTGAGGGTGGGTTTAGGTGGGAAAGTGGTTTGAATTTGAATGGGAGGTAGGTGGGGTTTTATGAAGGATGGATGTGAGTGGTGAAGAGAAAGATGGGATTTGATAGGTGAAGGGTTTTTGGGGAAGAGGTGTTGAGGTGATTGGTGAAAGAGAGAGAGAGTGGTAGGGTAGGTGGGGATCCTATGGGGTCCACAGATCCGGAGGTGTCAAGGAAAAGTCATCCCTGCACCAATTGGCAAGAAAAAACACGTTTTTAGCCATTTCTGGCGTTAAACGCCGGGCTGGTGCCCATTTCTGGCATTTAACGCCAGCTTCTTGCCCTTTTCTGGCGTTTAACGCCAGTCTGGTGCCCCTTTCTGGCGTTAAGCGCCCAGAATGGTGCCAGACTGGGCGTTAAACGCCCAACAGCTAACCTCACTGGTGTTTAAACGCCAGTGGGTGCGTCCTCCAGGGTGTGCTGTTTTTCTTCCTATTTTTTATTCTGTTTTTGCTTTTTTCATTAATTTTGTGACTTCTCATGATCATCAACCTACAAAAAAGATAAAATAACAAAAGAAAATAGATAAAATATAACATTGGGTTGCCTCCCAACAAGCGCTTCTTTAATATCAATAGCTTGACAGTAGGCTCTCATGGAGCCTCAAAATTGCTCAGAGCAATGTTGGAACCTCCCAACACCAAACTTAGAATTTGA
>NC_029778.3:22068178-22068686 GCF_000817695.3 Arachis duranensis | reverse complement strand
AGCACCTTCCTTGCATTGTTGGCATTGTTGTTGTTTTCGGCTGCCATGAGTTCTTCTTCTTTGAAGAATTCGGTCAGGTCCTCTAAAGAGAGTTGTGCTTTGGCTTCTCTTAGCTTTCTCTTCAAGGTCCTTTCAGGTTCAGGATCAGCCTCAACAAGAATGCTTTTGTCTTTGCTCCTGCTCATAAGAAAGAGGAGAGAACAAGAAATGTGGAATCCTCTATGTCACAGTATAGAGATTCCTTGAAGTGTCAGAGAAAAAGAAGAGTAGAAGACAGAAGTAGAAAATTCGAACTTATCAAAGAAGATGGAGTTCAAATTTTGCATTAAGGGATAGTGTTAGTCCATAAATAGAAGGATGTGAGAATGAGGGAAGTGATTTTCGAAAATTAAGTGAAAAATTTTGAAAACATTTTTGAAAACACTACTTGATTTTCGAAAATGAAAGTGGAAAAGAAATCAAGTGATTTTTGAAAAAGATTTTGAAATTAGAAATTAAAAAGATTTGA
>NC_029778.3:22067078-22068054 GCF_000817695.3 Arachis duranensis | reverse complement strand
AAAAAGATTTGATTTTGAAAATTAATGACTTGGCTATCAAGAAAAGATATGATTCAAACATTAGACCTTTCTCAACAGAAAAGGCAACATACTTGAACTGTTGAATCAAATCATTAATTGGTAGTAAGTATTTTTGAAAATGGAAAGAAATTGATTTTGAAAAAGATTTGATTGAAAAATTGATTTGAAAAAGATTTGATTTTCAAAAGATTTTGAAAACTTAAAAAAAATTTGATTTGAAAACAAAATCTTCCCCCTTTAGCCATCCTGGCGTTAAACGCCCAGAATGGTGCACATTCTGGCGTTTAACGCCCAAAACTATACCTCTTTGGGCGATGGTGCACATTCTGGCGTTTAACGCCCAAAACTCTACCCTTTTGGGCGTTAAACGCCCAACCAGGTACCCTGGCTGGCGTTTAAACGCCAGTCTGTCCTTCTTCACTGGGCGTTTTGAACGCCCAGCTTTTCTGTGCAATTCCTCTGCTGTATGTTCTGAATCTTTAATTCTCTGTATTATTGACTTGAAAGGACACAAATTAAAAATATTTTTGGATTTTTAATAATAAGAACAAATCAAAATGCAACAAGAATCAAATAACAATGCATGCAAGACACCAAACTTAGCAGTTTGTATACTACTGACACTAACAAAATGAGAATGCATATGAGACACACAAAATACTCAAGCCAATTGAATTCAAAGATCAGAGCACGAAAATTATCAAGAATTACTTGAAAATCCTTAAGACACATGAATGAATGCATGCAATTGACACCAAACTTAAAATGAGACTAGTGTCTCAATAAGAAACATACAATATTTTTTTTTATGATTTTGTAATTTTTTTGTGTTTTTCGAAAATTAAGTGGAAAAAGGTATCAAAATTCTTAATGAGAATTCCAGGAATCAGTGCAATGATAGTCTAAGACTCCGGTCCAGGAATTAGACATGGCTTCACAGCCAGCCAAGCTCTCA
>NC_029778.3:22066530-22066766 GCF_000817695.3 Arachis duranensis | reverse complement strand
CCGGCAACGGCGCCAAAAACTTGGTGCTGTTGCCGGATCTTGGCACTGATGTTACCGGACCAAAAACTTGCTCAAAACTTGAACAATCCCCGGCAACGGCGCCAAAAACTTGGTGCGCGAAATTGTGAACAATACTTTTCACAACTCTCATAATTCCCGGTCATGAACTCCAAAAACTTGGTGTTCAATGCCATGGCATTACACAACTTCGCACAACTAACCAGCAAGTGCACTGG
>NC_029778.3:22060090-22065838 GCF_000817695.3 Arachis duranensis | reverse complement strand
GCGTTTAACGCTGGGATTTCTGAGGGTGATTTTGAACGCCGGTTTGGGCCATCAAATCTTGGGCAAAGTATGGACTATTATATATTGCTGGAAAGCCCAGGATGTCTACTTTCCAACGCCGTTAAGAGCGCGCCAATTGGGCGTCTGTAGCTCCAGAAAATCCACTTCGAGTGCAGGGAGGTCAGAAACCAACAGCATCTGCAGTCCTTTTTAGTCTCTGAATCAGATTTTTGCTCAGGTCCCTCAATTTCAGCCAGAAAATACCTGAAATCACAGAAAAACACACAAACTCATAGTAAAGTCCAGAAAAGTGAATTTTAACTAAAAACTAATAAAAATATACTAAAAACTAACTATATCATACCAAAAACATACTAAAAACAATGCCAAAAAGCGTACAAATTATCCGCTCATCACCAATCAGACCACTTCCGGTACTACCCTCTCCGTTGGTTCCCTCTTTTTGCTTCCATGACCACCATTGTTACTGCAATTTTTTCCTCCATTATTACTGCGGTTTTGGTTCCTCTTTCTACCATTATATTGTTGTTGGAAGAGGCATGATCAGGAATATCATGAGAGCCATTGGAATAATGAGCAACAATGGCTGATGAGGAGTTATGTGCCGCCTTCTTACCAAGGCCGACCTCTTCAAGATTGAGCATCGAACGGGCTTGATAGAATTAGGGTAAAGGATCACTTTGACGAATAAGAGTGGCCACACCTTTGTAGGGATCGGCGAGGCCAAAGACCAGTTGAAGAATAAGTCTATTATTGTCGACGAGAGAGCCAACATTCTTGAGTTGGTCTGACAAAGATTTGAGATGTTGACAATAAGTAGAGACATTTAGAAAATTTGTCATGTATACATGAGTAAAGTCATACTCAAGGGTGATGGCACGAGAGTGTTTGTTATCCTGGAATATGTCACGCAATCTATTCCAAGCCTTCATTGCCGTGGTGTCGGGTTCAAGAATTGTATGTAAACGATCATGAGATATAGAGGCATAAATTCATTGTAGAACCATAGCGTCAAGAGTTGACCAAAGTTCTTTCTCCTCCTCTGTTGTAAGCAGCTTCTCCTTACCCTGCATTGGAGGAGTATGTGAATCTTAAAGAGTTCTGGCCATGTGAAATATTGTACATTCTCCATCTCAAGAGTGATAGGAACATGGTTCTTGATGTTGGATACAGTAAGAGCAAGATGAAAAGAAGATTTTGAATCAGACATGGTGAAGAAGAAGAAGGAGGAGGAGGAGGAAGAGGAGGAGGAGGAGGAGGAGAGCTATGCTGCGAAAGACAAAGAAAGGTAATAAGGATCTTTTCCTAGGGCTCTGATACCATGAAAGAGATTAATCCCTCATCCATTTCATTTGAATAATCCGTTTATATACCCCAAATACAAGAGTATAATTAGGATATAAATAGAGAAACTAATTAGGCTATATATAGAAAAATTAAATATACACTTAACAAAGATGATATACACAATCTGTCAGAATATATTTATCATATATTCTAACAGCCAATAATAAAAATAAAAAATATATCAATAGGTCACTCCATTATCCTATATTTTATAGTGGTCCTTGAGATAAATGTCTTACTCTATTTAGTTATTGAAATTCTAATTATGCTATTATAGTATGCAAAATTGATTTTCAAATATCATAGTGGTTTCTTAATTCATTTTTAGTAGTGACTTAGCAAACAGAGTGATACTAACACTCTCGTGCCACGCTGAACACAAATGAAGCGACATAGTTTGTTTTTTACTCCCAGCTTTGTGCAAACCGATTTAAATGTCATCATATATCAAAACAAAGCCATTTCTACTTTCATTGGGGCTGCCAAAAGCAAATGATATTGTTTCACTCATGTCCAGTGTAATATTAAAGTACTAGCTCGTTATTCCATTTGATGAGTCACTGTTAGAAAAGGGATCGAAAGACTATTATAGTGCACAAAGATCAATTTCGGAGATGATAATAGTGCAATTAAAATTTTAGAAACTAAATTGGCATAGCGCGTGAATCTTAGGGATCATCACTTTGGGAACTTAGTCCCAAATTGATCTTTTAAAAATATTAAATCAAACATTTTGGTTTATAATAAATATTTATTATTTATAAATCTACCATAATTTTTTTTTTGAATAAATTAGTTCTTTTGTCATTCTGAAGAAGACTAATTTGTTATATAGTTATATTTTTTGGGATCAAATCTGTATGTATAATAAAATTTATTAGAAACTTAGTTGTTTTATACATATTAAAAATTTAAATAAAAATGATAAAAGACTAATCTATCTTAAATGAGTAATACAATTGTTGTGAATGTTTAGTATATAAAAGATTGTTAGAAAATAAAATGTTCGATTTACAATTTTTTAAAAATCAATTATGTATTTTCTTGGGTGACTAATCAATTTATGTATTCACTCTTTTAGATATAATTTCATTGTTTGCTTTTACCGAGAGTCTATTTTGCAAAGCTCTAAAAATTGGACCAGATTGATCGGTTCGACCGAATTAACGATGAATCTGTCTTTTGACCGGTCTGGTTGATTTCTAAAACCTCCTTGCAAAATATTAGTGAAAAATCGGCCGAATCGACAATTAACTTGTGAACCGACTGAACTGGCTAGATTTTATGAAGGTCCGATTCACTATTCAACATCAAAATAGTGTCGTTTTGATCCCAAAAGAAAAAAAATGAAAACCCAAATGCCAAATAGGTAGAAGACTGGAAGCAGAACACCCAACGCCTCCCTCTCTCTTCTCTCTTACTAAAGTCCAACCCTAATTTGCGTAACCCTATCAGAGCAAATAGCAAAGCCATGCCTCCACCATCGTCCCAAACCCCTATTGGCGTCGACGGTAACAACCAGCGATTGCCATCCTCACCATTCGAAGGTCTACTCTTCTCCTCACGTCGCCAAAAGATCGGTTTAGAGCTGCTGTTGGCGTCACCGCATCTGTCCTTGTCATTATCTCTATCTTCGTCGTCAAGCATCTATCTTCAAGCCATCTCTCTCTATTTGTCGAGCTCATTGCGAAAGTACAAAGTGCGATTGTGCGAACGTAACCCTAGCCCTCATAAACCCTTCTATCGTTGTGGACTCTTTGTCGTCTCTATGCCGTCGTGAATTCTTCAATACTCAGTAATTCATTTTATTTTTTTATTTTGTTAATTATAATGATTCTGAATTGCTATATTTTACTATTTTAAATTCTGAATTTTAGTTGTTGAATAGAATATATTCTAGTTGATATAATTGTCGAAAATACTTATAAGTTTAATTTTGAGTTTCTATTTTTTGTATAATTTAGGAACCTGAAATAATTGAATAATGTTTATAATTATGAGTAAACACTATTAAATTTTATCTTTGCTTCAATTTGTATTTGTTTATTTTATTAATTTTACTGATTCTGAATTACTGAACTCATCAGATTCTTGAGTTGCTATTTTTTATGTTTGTTGTATATTGAATTATTGAATTGGGATTGTTGGTAGTGTAATTGTTGAGTTCGGATCCTTTGTTTAATTTTTTTTATTTTTGGATTCTCTAATTTTTCTATTTTTAAATTCTAAGTGTTTATTCTAAAGATTATTGCAGATTATTTGATTAAAACTTAGAAGTTAATTTAAAAAAATTATTTTATAAGTTTTTAATAATAACATATAAATAAATTATTATATAAAATTATAAAATTTTAAATTTTATTAATTTAAAATTTATTAAATTTAAATATTTAAAATTTTATATTAAATTTTTGAGTTGGTGATAATTAAGGGTTAATTTATTGTTTTTTTTTTTTAAGTGGAAAGAATTAATTGGTTGAAGGTTGAAAGGAAGAGAAGTCTAGCTTTGATTTGATAGAAGCCTAGAATCGTGACCCATTAGAACTCTAATTGCTCCGCTATATTTCTATTTTATCCCTTCTTAACAAATATGTAACATTTTTCACTGTAATTATGAACGCGGATTGACGGCAAGCAAAAAATTTCAATTTTTGACTAAGCGGATCTTGACCACAGCCCAAAAGCTATTTCATTTCATGAAAATGGGGCATAATAATTGGCTTATATTGTGCTTTGATGACGCGCCCATATGCAATGATGAACTATTTGTAGCAGCAGCCACGGATTTTAGAATGATAGCAACAAGACATTTCCTAAGAAGAAATTTAAATAATGTAGATTCACGACTTGATGAGGCAAATTTTATGGTGCTGAAAGGCAAACACCCTTTTACTAAAACCAATAAAATATTTTACTAATTCTATATTCTAAACTCAGGACCTTTTACTAAAGAAAAATTTTATGGTGCTGAAAGCCGAACACCCTAAGCCTTTTGCGGCTAATTTTTTTTTATATTGTTTAAATATATGTGTAATATATTATTATTGGAAGATTGGGTGTTTTTTTTTGATATGGTGTTTTATTCAAATCGGACGGTCCGATTTGTTTGAAGAGAAAAATAAATTACAAATCGGAGGGTCCGATTTGTTTGGAGAAAAAAATTAACTACAAATCGGAGGGTCCGTTTTGCATTTTTTATTTTTTTTTATTTTTTAAAATAAAAATCGAACGGTCCGATTTCAACATTAAAATTTTTTTTTTCGAATTCACAAATCGGACCGTCCAATTTGTGATTGTTTGTTTGAAAAAAAAATAAAACAAACAAATCGGTGCATCCGATTTGTTAATCCCATACCAATGTGAAACACACTTCTGTTTTCACCTTCTTGTTATACACTTCTCTCTCTCCCACATAAAAAATAACAAGCGGCCTTTTGCTTATAAAGAGAGTTCCAAGTTCCAACATACACTTATTACAAAGTAGTAAGTACTCACTCCATTTCTAGCAGCCTTTATCAACCACTTCTTGCTACAACACCTTTGATCGGTTAATCCTCTACCTCCACCTCCATGAATCATCCATCTTCACCTCCGGTTCCACCAACCAACGCCTGCCACGTGTTAGCTATTCCGTACCCAGGTCGAGGCCACGTCAACCCAATGATGAACCTAGCCAAGCTCCTCCTCTCCAAGAACCCAAACATCAACATAACCTTCCTCCTCACCGAGGAGTGGCTCGGACTCATGGGCTCGGATCCGAACCTACCCCGCAATAACTTCCGATTCGCCACAATTCCCAATGTTATTCCCTCTGAAGAGGGAAGAGCCAATGACTTCGTCGGTTTCCTTGAATCCGTTATGACCAAAATGGAACAACCCTTCGAGGACCTCCTTAACGGCCTCCAACCGCCCCCGAATCTCATCGTCTCCGACGGTTACCTGTTCTGGGTGGTTCGGGTTGCCAATAAGAGGAACCTTCCTGTGGCGTCGTTTTGGCCCATGTCGGCGTCGTTTTTCGCGGTCCTCAAACACTACCATCTTCTGGAGCAGCATGGTGACTACCCAGTCAATGTGTCGGGTCAGTTATTTTCCACAAACCTTCTATTACTATTACTGTAATTGTAATTGCATTACAATTATTCAAGGACCACGATTATAAAGATCTTAAGACAACAAAGTGGCTAATTTTTAATTAATTATTAAATTTAATTTTAATTTATCTATGATGTAAAATGGTAGCATAATAATAATTCCCGCAATAGGTATGAATTATAATGATTTTTAAGTTTGGCTCAGTAAAGTTTTTTTTTGAAGAGTTACATGTTTAAAAGCACAAGCATTTTATGTTGTGTTTGGTAAATTTAAAAATTTGTGTTTAAG
>NC_029778.3:22051262-22060020 GCF_000817695.3 Arachis duranensis | reverse complement strand
AATTATTTATCAGATATACTTATTATTACTCGTACTTATTGAAAGTTATTTTTAATTTAATTTATTAAGTATAAATATTACAATTTTTGAAAAACTAATTTTTATAAGCTAAAATAAAAATTTTACCAAACCAAATCTTAGGATGATAAGATGTTCGATTAATCGGGTGTTGAACGGGTCGAAAGTTCTGTGAGTGTATAATGATTGGAGGGGGCGTGGATCTGGGTCGCTGATGGATCGCCCGAGTTGGTGTCGATGAGCGAGGAGTGGTTGGAGCCTCGCGATCTCCCGAGTTGTGGCGTTGAAGAAGGGGGGAGCCACCTGCAAAAAGAACTCCAACGTCTAACTCAGAATCTGTACAGATGACAGTAAAAGTAAGGAAATCGTGGCGTACCTCTTGGGTATGTCCCTCCCCTTATATATCCTGTATCTAGGGCGGGATCCATAAGGGCAGACCTGCCTTCCTAAAAATTTTCTTTTACAGCTGTCATGCGCTTTGCTGGAGAAGGGGTGGTGTCCGGGTCCTCCTCCCGGTTTGGGCGTCACATGCCCGCCGAGTCGGCCGCTCGGGCCAAGGCATTATGCCAGCTGGACCGGGCTGGAACATAAAATAATATGTAATTAGAAAAATGCCTACAATTTTACATAAAGAAACACGAAAATTAAATATTGAGTAATACCAAAATAGCTGCGGAGTCTTTTAAACGTCGACAAAAATGTTTTTTATTTTTATTAATGATAACAATATCTTTAAAAATATAATAAATATATTAAATATTAAATATATATTTTTAAAAAATATTTTAAATATTTGATTTTGATGTTATTTTTTACGATAATAATTAAAAATAAAATAAAATATTTTTATCGTTAAAATTTAGTGATTATATATCTATTGGTTCCTATAGTTTCGCAAAATTTTCAATTAGATCCCTATACATTTTTTCTTTTAATTGGGTCCCTGCACCAATTTTTTTTCAACCCAACGTATCAATGAATTGCTACATGCATAAGATAAAGATTTAAACTTTGAATCCTTAATTAAACAGACTAGTTTCCACTAGATTAACCTAACTTGCTAAATAACAAATATTTTTATCATCATCAAAATATCGGATATTTTGTTTGTTGCATAAAGGGCAGTACTATCGTATCTTAATAGTGTACTATGTTTATTCTTGCCTGAATATCTAGAAAATGGTCAAAGATTAATTACAATATTTTCTAAATTATTTGAATGATTTGCACTATTACAGAAAATGGTGACAAACGAGTGGATTACATTCCTGGCAACACCTCAATTCGCCTAGCGGATTTTCCACTCCATGATTCAAGCTGGCGTACCCGTAAACTTTTGCAATTGGCATTGAACAGTGTATCATGGATGGAAAAATCACAGTATCTATTATTCCCTTCTATATATGAGCTTGAGTCATTAGCAATTGATGCATTGAGGAAAGAGTTCACAATACCCATCTACACTGTTGGCCCTGTCCTACCTAATTTCCGTGATCATGGTAGCAATATTAACTCTACAGGCACCAACAACCTTGGGGGTGACCTTGGCTACATAAATTGGCTAGACAACCAACCGGCAAACTCGGTGCTTTACGTCTCACAAGGGAGCTTTCTTTCGACTTCAAGGGACCAAATTGATGAGATTGCATTTGGCCTGAAGAAAAGTGGCGTTAGTTTCTTGTGGGTGCAGCGCGACGAGGACTCGAAATTGAAGGAGATGTGTGGTGCCAAGGGGCTATTGTTGCCATGGTGTGACCAAATAAGGGTGTTGTCACACCATGCTATTGGTGGGTTTTGGTCCCATTGTGGGTGGAATTCCACTAGAGAAGGTATGTTTTGTGGTGTACCTTTTCTTTCATTTCCATTATTTATGGACCAACCATTGAATTGTAAATACATTGTGGAGGACTGGAAGGTTGGGTGGAGGGTGAAAAAAGATGCTAAAAGTGAAGCTTTGATAACAAGAGATGAAATTGCTGGCCTTATTCGGAAATTTATGGATTTGGATAGTGATGAAGGAAGAGAAATGAGGAAAAGGGCTAGAGCTCTTCAACATATATGCCAAAAAGCAATTATGGATGGTGGGTCTTCAGAGACTAATATTAATGCTTTTATGAGGCACATGTTATAGTGTGCCAATGCATATATGATGAAAATTAGCCTACAATTGCTTTGAACATTTTTTAGGTATTATTGTGATTGAACTTTTCCTCCAAAATACAGAAATATATATGTTAAAAAATTTTGTTCTCTTGAATATGATGTTTGGGAGTATTGTACCCCAGCACTAAAAAAAATGTTTGTTTAGTGCTAAAATTGATTGGAATTATTATTAATATTTTTAAGAATAAATTAATTGATACGTTTGCTTTATTATACATGTTTTTGGAAATCAATTCTTAATTTCTGAAAAAGGATTGCTATATATACAAATTTTTTTGGTATATAAGTTTATATAAGTTGGTCTAAATTTAACAAAAATAATTCTTAATTTAGATTACGTGTATACATACATTTCTCTAACTCTTGAATAGCACAAACGGTTCTTCTTCCTCAATCAAAATCGCAACGTTTAAAATTCAAATAAAGATCAAAATCTCTTAAAATCGTCGCAAAAAATGAAAGAAGTTGCGAAGTTGAATTCGAAAAGAATTATGAAAAAATGAAATAAGAAAATGAAAAAGAAGAAGCAACAGAAGATGAAGAGAAGGAAGAGGAAGAGTTTTGAATGATGAAGAACTTATCAGCACACATACACTAAAAATTATTAAACAACACACTTAAATATCTTCGTATTACACCAAAATTTGCTGCAAATACAGAAAATTATTTCCTCTAATACTGTATTTTTTTCTTCTTCTTTTCCTTATTTCTTTCTTTCTTTTAGTTGAATTATTATAAGTTCATCATCTTTCAAATAATTTTATAGCATTATGTATTTTTCTTCTTCTTTGTTTGATTTTTTATTTTTATTCTTGTTAAAAGAGTAAAACAAGAAGAAACTTGAACAGGTAAAACAAAAAGAAAAAGATGAATAAGCAAAAAAAAAGAAAAAAATGGTGATGATGATGAAAAAAAAGAAGAAGTAGTAGTAGAAGATGAGGAAGAGAAAGAGTTTTGAATTATGTAGAACTTATCAGTACAGAAACACCGAAAATTCTTAAACAATACATTTAAATATCTTCGTGTTACACCGAAATTTACTACAAATATAGAAAAATATTTTTTCTAATATTGTCTTTTTTTCTTTTTCTTTTTTTTCTTGTTTCTTTCTTTCTTTTAGTTGAATGAATGTAAATTTATCCTCTTCCAAATAATTTTGTAGCATTATGTATTTCTTTTTCTTCTTTTTTTGATTTTTATTTATTATTGTTAAGAGGGTAAAATAAGAAGAAACTTGAGAAGATAAAACAAGAAAAAAAAAGATAAATAAAAAAAGAAGATGATGATAAAAAGAAAAAGAAGAAGCAGTAGAAGATGAGGAGAAGGGAAAAGAAGAGTTTTGAATTATGCAGAACTTATCAGCATACACACACCGAAAATTCTTAAACAATACACTTAAATATCTTCGTGTTATACCGAAATTTGCTACAAATACAGAAAAATATTTTCTTTAATGGAGAACTCTTACATTACATTCAATTCAAACCATCAACGATGAACAACAATTTTTACAAATAAAAACAATATTATTCACCTACAGAATCATAAACTACTAACGAAAACATTAACTAGAATTGAACCACACCTCAACCACTTGATTGGATTCAAAATAATAATCAACTTCGTTCTGGTTCAATTGACAATCTGAATTTGAATTATTCATTATCTTCAACAACGAGATAACTGTTCAAAACTGATTTTAGAGCTTGATTTCAAAAACGTAGAGAATGAACTATGAGAAACACAGAGAATGCAGAGATGGAAGAGATGTAGATCGAAATCGTTGAAAAAATTCGAAAACGGAAACAAAATCCTTTTGAAAAAGGCAGTTATATGTTCACTTGTTGTTTAAAAAGTTAATTAGATAATAGCGTATGAGGTAAATTAAGTTAAAGAAATTTGTATAAACTTGTATAGAATAATAACTTGTATAGGAAGAATATTCGTTTCTAAAATATTCTAAATATTAATAAAAGAAAGAATTTATTAAAAAATAAATAAATAATTGAGAGATATAGTAATTTTATATGCCTTAAGTTTTGTTATCTTGACATGAAAATATTAAAGACTTACTTTTTTACCGCATAGAATTTTGTGTAAGAAATTATTCCTATAATTAGTTATTCCAGGAAATTTGATTCAAACATAAAAATAATATATCTCTATGATTAGGGATTAATCTATGCACCAATATGTAGAGGTAAAGATCTTTTTTAATATTGTAAAATTATACCTACTAGATTAAGACTTGTGCGCGGTGTCGAGAACTAAATTAATTATATTATATAATATAAATTTAAAATATTATGTATATTGTTTAAAAATATGTTAGATCATATATAAATTAATATTAAATTTAAAAGTTAATTTATAAAAGATATTATACAATATATTTATTTAATTTGATAATTTATATATAATTTAATAATATTATTATTCAATAAAAAAATACAAAAAAATATATAATATAAATAACAATTATGTTTAATCGTTATTTTATAATTTAATTAAATAATAATATAAATTAAATTTAATTGATGAAGAAGTTTAAAATTTTGTTTAGTAGCATATCAAAATTAATTTAAATTTTATAGCGTTTAATGATAAACGATAATTTAAAATAAACAACTAATTCAAAATTTAATAATTATAAGAAATAAAATTATACATAAATTAAACTATAAGTAATAAAAATATTCAATAAATTTATTTACCTAATTTTATATAATTATTTTTTATTTTTAATTTTTAAATAGTTATTTTTTTTAGGTTATATTAAAATATTATGGTACAATAATAAAATTATTAGATAAAATACAAGTATGAATATGATTAATTTTTGATAATTAAAAATCACATCAATTTTCTAATTTTATTTTTCATGAATTATGACAACATGTATTTTTAACAATATTATTACAACTAAATGATATTAAAAAAATATAAAAATTGTTGAAAAAAATAAGTGATATATAAACAACAAAGACAGTATATAACTTATAAATTTATAAGTGAGTACGGACATAGAGGCGTAGGGTGGAGCAAAGATTAGGACAGAGAAGGACGGAGCCCATAGAGGCGCAGGATGGAGCAAAGATTAGGAATTTCGCTCACCATGGAGGAGGAGGGAGTAGGGATAAGTGATATATAAACAACAAAGACAGTATATAACTTATAAATTTATAAGTGAGTACGGACATAGAGGCGCAGGGTGGAGCAAAGATTAGGACAGAGAAGGACGGAGCCCATAGAGGCGCAGGATGGAGCAAAGATTAGGAATTTCGCTCACCATGGAGGAGGAGGGAGTAGGGGTTTCACGCACTGTGGAGGAGAGGCGAAAGGTCGACACCGGAGAGAGGATGATAACTGGGCAGCAGTGGCGCACAGTGGAGCAGCAACGTTAGGGCTTCGCACGCTACCAATCTTAGTTCGCCGGTTTCTACAGCTTTAGGGGAATTATTAGTTATAAGATAAAAGAGAGAGAGGATAAATGATGATAAAGATCCTGATTAGTGGCACATGAAAATCAATCGCTGGTATCCCTGAAATTTGCGTCAGTTGAGTAAAAGGCTAGTAATTTTTGGCCGCTATTCTCCGCCTCTCTTGTAGTGAAATACAATTACACAGAAAAATAAAAAAATTAATGAATACAATCACCTAATACATACGTATAGTATATTAAAAAATAAAAATAAAAATTATGGTCATAAACTAAATTCCAATTGTGCAAAAAATTAGTAAGAATTGAGAGGAAGAAAGAGAAAGAAAAAGAGGTATGAGATTATGTGAGAAGAGATAAAAATAATGTGTAAAATGAATATTGATTTATATTGTAAATATATATAAGAATGAGGGATGAGTATGAAAAGAACAGAGAAGAAGTTAGATTTTAATTAAATTTATACCTATTAAAAAGAATTAACATTAATATTAAAAGCAATAATGTAATTTACATAAAAATAAAGGGTAAGAGAATATGAAAAATTAAAGTTAAAAAAGAATCATATAACATTATATAAGGATTTTTTATTTTAATAAATAAAATAAATGTAATATTTACCAAAATAAATAATTTTTGAAGTATTTACCGATTTTAAATTCCCTTGCCTTATCTCGTTTACAGTGTAAACGAGATATATGTAATGTCATCTCGTTTACACTGTAAACGAGATAGAGAAAGACAAATATTCACCTGCTATAAAAGGATGTGTAATCTTTGGTATTTCTTCACACATTTCATATCCTTTTTCTGTCTCGTTTTTCTCACGAAAATAAAGTTTAATGGCCAGTAACAGTCCATTCATAGTTATACTTGTTTATCCCAATTGTCTTATGAGAAATGACAACAATTGGGTGACATTTGAGTGTGAAGATCCGATATTGTTCCACACTTAGCGTGTGAAGACGTTGTTGGATTTAAAGAGTTTGATATTGAGCAAGCTCGGTGGTACACAAGCATGGGAGATAGGAAGGGTGGGGTATAGGTTGCTGGCACCCATGGGAAACAGAGTCTTTCGCTTTCGACTATTCCGACTTCAAGGGGACGAGCATGTGCGACTGATGTTCGACATCCATTGGAGGATCATGGTAGAACAGGTAATGGAGCTGTCGGCCGAGATGGGTCATGGTGGTAGTGGTGGTTCCGTATATGATACCTATGTGCAGGACAACCGACCTCTCGCACCACCGCCCATTCATGTCGCCATTCCAGAGCATGAGGCAAAGAATGGTGAGGAAGAGTCGGACGAAAATTACGTGGCAGATAGTGCGAACAGTGAGGATACTAGTAGACCCCTCTATTTGGTGGACACCACTGAGAAAATCTCTGATAGATCCAGAACACCAAAAGCGGACTGCAGCCAGTGATATCTGTGATGCCTTGCTGTACGCCGAATAAAGTGACTGATACATCCAGACCAGCACAGCTGAGTCCCAGGAAAACGTCCTACACTCCTCAAAGTCCCGGAGCAGCAGTAGCCAACGAAGGTGCGCCAGATTGTTGGACTTGTCGGTCATCAGATTCCCTCCAATCAGTAGTATAATATAGCACCTGGCGTACTGTCGAAGGGTTTCGGGATTGTCTGTCGGAGGCATCTGTCGGACACGATCCCGCAGCTACACAAGTTTTAGCGTGAAGGACTCCTTCCTCTGCACAGCCTGCTGTGCTCCCACGGGAGGCTTGGCGCCGAGTAGCTGCTCCACCAACGCCCACGTCTCTGTCTGGTACTACCTACCAAAGTCACGGAGACACCCTCGACAGGGTTACCGTGTGCGCGTAGGCCTAGGTGGTACGCCACGTCCTGCAGGGTGATAGTAACCTCGCCTCACGGGAGATGAAACGTGTGCGTCTCTAGACGCCATCGCTCTACGAGTGCCGAAATAAGGGAGTTGTCAAAAGTGAAATCCCTGAGGGGTACCGTGTCTCCGAATCCGGCCTCAGCCAGATACGGGATGATGGCGTCCGATGGAGGAAGAGTATGACTCACTCGTCGGGGCAGTAGGAGGCGAGGCCTCTGAAGAATGAAAAAGAAAAAGAATTTAACCTTACAAATAAAATATTCTAAAATTCTGGGTTACTGTATTCTATCTCTTTTTTTTAAGTAATTAGACCGGCATAACATGGTACACAACACATTAAATTTCAACAAATATTTTCATCTAACATAGCTACTTCTACTGAAGAATGTACTTCCATGTTTCTATCCTACACATATCTCTAAATTACATTTTTCATAAAAGACAAATCCTAACTATAACGTTATAAATACTAACAACCTAGCACAAGAATATCAGAGTTCCAAACTAATAATATATGTCATACCAACTTAGCACAAGCAAATAAAATTCTAAATTTATCTTAGAGACCTAACTGCTAACTCATATAATTATGTTCTAGTTCTTCATGACTACCCTAACAATGGCCACATCCTAAAATTAAAAAAAAAAACATATGAAAACTAACTTCGAAGTCGACCGCCCCGACATAATGCGTCGTCTCATTCAGCATGTTGATGTCTCTGTCATTCTCCGCCTTGTGCGCCATCACCGATTCAGTTGAAGGTATGGTCAGAAAGAGTTAAAAGAGAGGAGAAAGAAGTTGACAAAATCAAACTGAAACTCGGAACTAAGCTGTAAACGACTTGTATATATAGGCACAGAAAGACCTTATCTCGTTTACACTGACAAGAAAATTTAAATCGGTAAATATTTCAAAAATTATTTATGTTGGTAAATATTACATTGATTTTATTTATTAAAATAAAAAATTCTATTATATAAAGATAGATTATTATGAAGCGATAAAAATACAATAAAAATCTTATGGTATAATGTAAAAATAAAAAATTGTGCTCAAGTGTGTGAATTAGCTACTTAAACTGACGTAACATAATAATAAAAAACTAAAAAACTAATAATGCATCTAAACACTACGTTAAGCTCTATTTTAATATATTTTTAATAGTCAATAAATGTGTGTCTTTATTGTAAAATTATATTTGTTTTTCATTAAAATAAAAATTATTGTATTAAATTTAATTTCACATAATAATAAAAAAATTTGTTAAATTTTATCTAA
>NC_029778.3:21988782-22051257 GCF_000817695.3 Arachis duranensis | reverse complement strand
TTTCTAAAAATGTTCAATAAATATTTACTTTCAATCAAACTTCTAATATGAGTATTTGATAAATAATTTTTTAATTAATTTTATTTTAAAATAATTAAATAAAAAAAAACATATGAATTAGTCCTCTTCAATACAACCCAGCACCTAGCTTGTCTCCTGCTGCTGCCGCCTTCCTCTGCTACCTTCCTCTTCTCCCCTTCCTTCTCCTTCTCTGTCTTCCAACTCCGCCAGAGTCTTCGCCTCTGGCATTGTGCTCCGTTCTACGCATCTCCTCCTGCTCCATTCAACTCCTGCATCGCCGCTGGCGTCTCTGTCCGCCCGCGCGCTGCTGCTAGCGTCTCTGTCCGCCCGCGTCGCTGCCACCAGTGTCTCTGCCCTTCCGCATCACTGTCACCAGCATCTCTGCCACCCGCTGGTCTACTTGCCTCTCTGCTCTCCTTTCCGGCCATCTCTGCTCACCTCTTCGCCCCGTCTTTTCCAACCTTGTCCGCCGTGGTTGCTGCCCTCCCTCGTCCCTGGTTAAGACTTACTGCTCTCTCAATTTTTTCATTGAATTTGCTTCATCATTAATGAATTGGAGTTTATCCTAATTAATAACAAGTTTCTATTAATGTGATTTATTTATCCTAATTAATAATAAGTTTGCTATTTCTGAGTTGCTGTTTAACCTTCTTTTGAAAATTTCGGTCTCTTTTATGGTTGTCTCTTGTCTGTCCAACTAGTGAGTTAACTTGTACAAGTTTAGGGGTTCAGGTCGTAGAATTGAGAAGACTCGGGCTCAAACATGTTTCCAGGTATACTCAGGTATTTCTGACGTTACTTGTTATTTGTTACTAATTATGAATCAAGGTATCTGATGCTGGAACTTGGTATTGATAGTTTGATATAGCATACATATGTTAGGAACTTAGGATGTTGATGTTGAAACTTGAAATTGATAATTTGATATGTTTTTCAGGATTGGTAATTGGTGAAATTAAATTATTAATGTAGAATACTTTGCGAGTCAAGTCTATGAGAGCTCTAGAGGTTTACTTAGACTCGCGAGTTTTACTACCTTTGTCTCATGAATATATGTTAGGGATTATGAGTGTTTTGTTTAGATACAAAATCTCCTTCTGTGGCACTTTTTAATAAAAAAAAGGGAAACAAACTTTTGTTAAACCTTTTTTAATGCACGATAATACTTATTCCGTTTTGTTTATATCATGAGTTATTTGTATCGTCTATGGAATTAGTTAACAAGAACTGCCAATCTACAGATTTTGATTGACTTCAATCTGGGATCTTGCTTTGCAAATTTTTGACAGTTCAAGATGCTTACAATAAGAAAACTTAAAATCAAGCCAGATATCACTTCTGCTTTCATTATTGCCAATTGCCATCAAAGTGTTGCCCAAGTTTTCAACAACAGCTGTCACAAACCAATTGTTAAATCTATTAGCTCTTATTTAGCCAACTCAAGTTTACAAGCACGTCTTCTCAGATTAGAGAATAAAGTTACCTTTCAAGGACTTTATTTCTCAAGTGTGCCTGAAACAATTCTGGTCCAGGCTCGAGACCCAGCAAAAGTAAGCCTGGAAATACAAAATGCTATCGCGGGGAATCAATTAGGTTATTCGTGGAAATTATTTGAACAACACATGCAGATGGAGGGATTTCCTAGAAAATCTGTCTTCAACCAACTTGTAACAAGTTATGTGGATGGCCTTGATATGCAATGGTTAGAAAGGGCTTATGAATTGGTAGATCGAGCTATTGAGGAAGGCAAACAAACTTTGTTAGAAAAGGAGGTTCTTATATACCTTAGCTTTGGCCTTGCAAAAGCTGGACTACCTGTTCTTGCATCAACTATTTTGAGGAAAATGATAGATATGGAATTTTTCCCCCCAGTTAATGCTTGGTCTGCTGTTTTGGCCCACATGTCACAAACAGCCGATGGAAGTTATCTTGCTGCTGAGTTGATTCTTGAAATAGGTTATTTGTTCCAAAACAATAGAGTGGATCCGCGTAAAAAGAGCAATGCACCTTTGATAGCCATGAAGCCTAATGCTACAGCTTTTAACATTGCTTTGGCAGGGTGTCTCTTATCTGAGACATCTAGGAAAGCAGAGCAGCTTCTTGATTTGATGCCGCGAATTGGTGCCAAAGCTGATGCAAATTTACTGATAATAATGGCACACGTGTATGAGAGAAATGGGCGAAGAGAAGAGCTTAAGAAGCTGCAAAGGCACATAGCGGAAGCCCCAAATCTAACTGATGTTCAGCTTCGACAATTTTATAATTGTTTACTCACGTGCCATTTGAAACTTGGGGATCTAGAATCCGCATCAAACATGGTTTTGGAAATGCTTAGGAAGGCTAAGGAAGCAAGGAATTCTCTTGCAGCTGCCAAATTTATGGTTAATGCTGCTACAACTGATAATAAATATTCTCCTGTACTGGCTTCTCTCCAGAGTTTGAGAAGCAATGGGGGGTTGGATAGTTTTGAAAATAACAAGCCATCAGGCAATGCTGTCTTATGCTATGAGGAATTTTCTAGAGATCGGAATTTCTTAAAACTCGAAGCGGAGTCAAAAGCTGTTCTTGATTCTTTACTAGCTAAGTTGCAGGTGCAATTTGACTTGATTACAACCGTACATGGTATACTTCAACCAACTGAAATGATTTATGTGAAATTAGTTAAAGCATTTTTAGAGACTGGCAAGATGAAGGATTTGACAGTGTTTCTCCTCAAAGCAGAAAGGGAAGATTCCCCATTTTCCAATGATAGTTCAGCCTTGGTTCATGTCATCAATTCATGCATTTCACTTGGATGGTTAGATCAAGCACATGACCTTCTTGATGAGATGCGTCTAGCTGGAGTCAAAACCGGTTCATCTGTATATGCCTCTCTTTTGAAAGCATATTGTCGAGCAAACAGGGTAATGGATGTCACGTCACTTTTGAGAGATGCTAAGAAGGCCGGTATCCAACTTGACTCAAGTTGTTATGAGGCAATGATTCAATCCAAGGTGATCCAGCAAGATACACATGGAGCACTCCAACTTTTTAAAGAGATGAAAGAGGCTAGGATTCCAAAAGTTAATCAACTAGACTCTAGCATGCTGGCTAAACCTGGTACAAAGAGTGATGAAGCTGCACTACTGAAAGGGCTGTTGCAGGAAATCAAGGAAGGACAGAGTGTGGATTATGGAGTTCATGACTGGAACAACGTAATCCATTTTTTTTGCAAGAAGAGACTGATGCAAGATGCAGAGAATGCTCTGAAGAAGATGAGAAGCTTAGGCCACACACCGAATGCACAAACTTTCCATTCTATGGTGACTGGGTATGCTGCTGTTGGAGGGAAGTATCCTGAAGTGACAGAGTTGTGGGGTGAAATGAAATCTCTTGCTTCCGCAATCTCAATGAAGTTTGATCAGGAACTTCTCGATTCTGTGCTTTATACTTTTGTGAGGGGTGGATTCTTTGCTCGAGCGAATGAAGTTGTGGCAATGATGGAAAAAGGTAACATGTTTATTGACAAGTACAAGTACCGAATGCTATTCTTGAAATATCACAAAACACTATACAAAGGTAAGGCTCCGAAGGTTCAAACAGAATCCCAACTCAGAAAAAGAGAAGCGGCACTGTCTTTCAAAAGATGGGTAGGCTTGACTTGAAAAAGTGAGAATCAAGTATTCTCTCTTTTAAGCCATCATCTTCACGAAATTTGACATGTAAACTTTTATACTCTCAGATTTTCCTTCATGAATTTTTGGGTTAAAACACTAATGTAAATATGTAATGTCAATGTGCAAACGATAACACATTGTTTCTATAGGGAAGTTTTCAGACTTCTAGATTTTCTGTATTACTATTAATTTGATTGTAACAAAGAGAAGAATTTGTAACATAGGCTCACACCACATAACAGGTTTAGTATGAAGGTCGCGGAAATAAACATGGAAACACTCACTACGTAGTCTAAAACCATTTCTCTCTTAACCGATTCTCATTATTTTTTTTCTATATTTAAATTCCGACTTTATGCAAAATATCGATTTTCACTTGGCCATAGTCTAATATATTGCTGTATTCTGTAAACAGCATTATCTCATTAGTGACAAATGCAATTGGCTTCCTATTTTTTTTTCCTTCCAATGCCAAGGATACAAATGCACTGATGTTCTATATTTTGGTAGTTGATTTTATTGCTAGTTTTACAAGACACATATCAACTTCATTTTGCATAGAATAATAGAAATACTGCTTGTTACTTGTTAGTTTCATTATATTTTGTAATTAATGCACTATTGTTCATTAAAATAAAAAGAACTTTAGTAAATAAGATGAATAAGTTAAATTAGAAATAAAAATAATGTCATATAATATCTATAAATATAATTTAAATAAGAATAATAAGATAAAACACATTTTTTTCAGCCAGGTAGATGTAATTTGATCAACCAAAACACGATGAGTTGATTCATTTTTTTATGGTGGAAATATTCAATTTTATGGTAGAATATACTGCTGAATCTAATTTACGAAAGCAAATACATCTTAAACCAAGACAACAACAAAAATACGTCTTAAACCAATTTAATTTGAAAAATAATTTATTCACGGTTTTGTTGTGCTAGCATTTACATGGAATAAAATAAGAGTTGAGTTTACTCTTTGAAAGAAAAATTTCCGGTGAAGAATCTATCCATCTATACGCAATTTTTGAAGGTTACTACGGAAAGCTTCATGCAGCTCCTTCCAAGACTGCAGCACTCAACAAATTCAGCACCATCCCAACTCCTTTCTTAGCTAACAGATCAGCTATAACATTGGCTTCTCTTCTAATAACATTAAATTGAACCTCCCAATGAAGACTCAGTAATTTTCTAACTTTTACAAGTAAATCACCATCAATGCAAGACACCTACTGGGAATCAAATTGAAGCAGCAAAAAAGTATGCATGGAGTCAGTTTCAATGACAATCGCCTTATAACCACACTCCCAAGCAATAACCAATTCCTTCCGCACAACAAAAAGCTCACAACGCAACATACTCTAAATAAGGAGGAAACCAGAGCAACCGTTCTTCCAAGAGCCATAGTCGGACCTAATTACACAACCAAAATCGACGAGATTGTTATCAAGAAAAATGCTGACATCGCAATTTACCTTCACCATGCTCGCTGGGGAAAGAGACCAGTTAACATCAGCGCCTTACACCTGCAAAAGGCTATTTGAGATCCTAAAATTATGCAACTCTTGAGCTAGTCTCTGAGCAATAAAAATAACTTTTTCATCGGATTAGTCCTCTTGAGGATGGAAGAAGATGAATTCCTCTTTCAGAAGCTTCCGCCGAAAGTAGCTCAACATGATAGCGGGATCTATGGAGGAACTGCCGCTGCCCAACCAAGACGCACTCAAGATGGACCAGACATTACAAATTCTATAACACCCAAAGAACAGTGAAAAATAGCCTTCCTCACATTGCACCACGGGCAAGAATTTGAAAATGCCGAGCCACGACGAGAAAGAAAGAAAGAAAGCTATAGGCAGGAGCCAAAAAAGAATTTTAATATTCTCTGGTAGTTTTGAACGCCACAACCAATTTCAATTAACATTATCACTCCAATGAAACTTTAGCTTCAAGAGCCAATAATAATTGTCCTTAGTAGAATAAGTCTTCGAAGGAGTTGAATGGCAGTACCATCCAGGATTGATGCTAATATGAGGAATAATATCAAGAATATAATTCTTAACAATAGAGTTAAAGGAGTGGACAAACCCTCTAATTACCAAGTAGAATTAACACAAATATCTTTGAGAGAGGTACAAGTCAGAAATGTGAATATAGGGTAGAAATTTACCAATCTTACTAATAGAACTCCAAGAGTCATGCCAAATTGATTGGTTAAGAAAAAACTTTCTTTTAAATGGTTAAGAGTCGCAACAATACTAAGCCCACGGTTTAGAGGATTTTTTTGGGATTTTAAAATTCAAATTGTACCAATGCTCTAAATACTTATCTACCAAAAGTTGAACCCAAGCTTATCTTTGCAATTAAGAATTTGTCAAACCAATTTACTGATCAAAGCCACATTCACATAATAAGCATATCTAAAGTCAAGACCCCCACCTTTTTTAGGAGCAATTAAAAATTTTCATTTTACAAGAGAAGACCCTTTCCATCGCTTTTTCCATTCCATAAGAATTAACGAGCAATGGGGTCAATTTTCTTACAACCCATAAACAGAAAAAAAAAAAAAGAAATATGTATCCGATAGATAGTAATAGATGAAATAACCTACTTGATCAAATAAATCCTCCCAAATTAATTTAAGAGTAAAGTATCGTTTTTGTTCCTAACGTTTTTATGTCTCTAACATTTAAATCGTCCTATTTGTATCCCTAATGTTTATAAAAGTAATTCAATATTATCCTACTATCAATTATACTAACAAATCAGATTATATTTTTTAATTATTCTCACTTGGATGTAGTCATTTTCAATTAGGTCTCACTTGGATGTGTTCGATTTTAATATTATACCCAACATTTGTGTTTAGATTCAATTATGTTCTTAGAAAAGTGAATTATGTAAATATTGTAAAAATTAGTTTTAATTTTTGATGAGCTATTTTTCGGAGTGGATCATCGATTCTATCCCAGACATTTGTATTCTAACTTCAAGAAGAGATTTTTAAAACTCAAACTAAAGTGTTCATGATGTGTAATTGACGGCAGGATAACATTGAATCACTTTTACAAACGTTAAAAATACAAATAGGATGATTTAAACGTTAGAGACACAAATAGAATTTATCCTTAAGACAAAAATAATACGTTACTCTTAATTTAATAATCTATTTTTCCAACTCGTCAACCTTCTTTGAATCCTTCAATAACATCTTGAGCTTCTCATCTAAAAATACGAGAATGACTCAAATTCACACTAAGATATTTGTTCAGATTCTGAATGAAACAAATACTAGACATACTAGTAAATATTTGCTTAAGAATATAAGAGATATTTTTGAAATAAAGTGTCTTAAAAATTTTTGGAGGTTTATCTTCATTCCCAAGACTCTACAAAAAGTACTGAGAACATTAATCGAGAACTTAACTTGATACTTTCTAACTTTAAAGGAGAAAAATAAACCTTTAACAAACATGAGAAAAAATCAAGTAATAACACATAAATTACTTGTAATTTTGCCATACCAACATGTTATTATAGATGTCATTTTATTATAAAATCAAATATGTTTCTTATTTTAACTTTAACTTTTGCAAGGAAAATGTTAGGTAAATAATGATTATTTTAAACAATACGAACAACCACCCATTAAATTAAGATATATTATATCCTAATTTAATGTTACTAATTTAAATTTACTCTTTTAACCCTATTAATTCACATTATTCACACATTATTGAAAAATTTTGTTAATTACTTATACTTTTCCCTTATGTATTGGTTTCTACAATAATTAGCAAAATAGTCCTTTCAACTAAATTATTCTCTTAATAATTTTAAATGTCATTTTAATTATTTAATTTATATTTTGTACTAGTCCTCACAATAATAATTAATAAGGTGACCTCCTATAATCAAAATATCCTTTTAATAATGTTCAATGTCTTCTTAAATATTCAATTTATATTTTATAAAATACATAATTTACATGCATACACACATTAGAGGCAATCTTTTTTCTTGACATACACTATAAAAAATAATTATATTTTATTACAGATTGAGCATTGACATGTGCTCAATTTTATATCAACAAATATATTAAATTTTAAACTTTTTGGTATTTACTTTAATAGTTTTACAAATTAAAAATAGAAATAATTATAATAATGTTAGATAAAATTACAACTTAGTTTGTATTCAGTCTTTATAATGTTAAATTATGATAAAATGATAGTCACAATAAGAGAATAAAAAAACATTATATAGAGTTATTACAAAGATACTTAAAAAGTAATTCACATTTATAAGATCATTAGAAGTAGTGATAGTTAACTTAAAAAAATAATTTTTGAATCCATTCAAGTAGTTATTCAATGTTATTTGATTTTATTTTAATATTTATATTTTAGTTTTATACAATGAAAAATAAATTTTATTTGTACTTATCAAAATAGTTGTTAATATAAATATGTGAAGCTTGAATATTTAAAATAGAAATTAATAAAGATAACCTTAAAAATTATACAAATAACTATTTTACATAGAATTATCGAATGTTCATAGATTTACAATGTATATTTTTATATAATTAAACTTTTATGATTTTAAAAATATACAAATTGAATTGAAATCTTGAAAGGACGAATCTAGTCTAGCATATATAGATAAACAAAAATATAAAATAAAATTGTACATATGAAAATGCTATCTTCTCAGTTGCCATCCACAAAGGAGAGGCCTCGGAAAAAAACAAGATTCCAAAACGCTTGGCTCACGAAATTTCTCTCTTTGAGCATTGCGGGCTTCGTGTCATGAGCATAAAAACACACTTCCTCTCTTTCTCTTTTTCATTCACAGTGTATAATGGGAAGCACATAGCAATAGCATTATTATAGCAGATGGTGTTTCTCATCAAGCTATGGCATCACTGTGTCTCATGAACTCATTGCCAGTTCCACCATCTTCTTCTCACTCTCCAAAGCTCACTGAAACTTCTCTTCCTCCTTCTCCTTTGGTTCTTCATAGTAACAATAATCATAGTGTATCAGCACGTGCCTTGAAGCCCATAGTTGTTAGTGGAGATCCTCCAACTTTTGTTTCTGCTCCTGGTCGCAGAATTCTCGCTGGTTTGTCTCTGTTGCTTTATATTCCTTTGTGTTTTTTAATTTTCATCATTTTTTTAATTTTGCACATGCTCGAAGGGATGAAAAGATTTATTTTGAGAGTGTAATTCTGATGCATAAAACGTTTACATGGAATCACATTTATTTTGTTGGATGATCATTGACTTGAATGTAAAAAATAATTATTTTTGTTGACTTAATGTTACATAGTTGGTTGCAAATGTAAAATCGCTTTATACGGATAATACATTAAAATTAAATTTTTATTTTAAATATAGATAGTTTAAACATGAACATAGTTTATGATAGGCATAGTGGCGTCTTTTTATTCATATATTCAGACTAGTGGACAAGGATTAGTTTTTGTTGGTTGAATGCTTGAAATAATATTTATTTGCATTTTCAAAATGGGGATCATATTCGTCCTGTCTTCCTCATGAATTTTTTCCCCTAGCAAATGTAGAATAATAATTCTTTTGTTTAAAGTTGAACTGGAGTAATCTAATTGGAGTTAGCTAAGTGGAAGTAATCTCTTAGGTAGCGTTTGGTGGAGAGATAGAGACGGAAGAGAGACAGAGACCAAGAGACAGAGATTGGAATAAATCTCATTATTCTGTTTGGTGCAAAGTGGGAGACAGAAATTGAAACAAGAACGAAATTCTAATTTAATTTGTACAAAGGGTAAAATTGAAATTAATTAATTGAAATGAAAGTATTTTAGGTATAAATGTTATTAAAGTTTCAGTCTTCATCTTTAAAAATTTTGGAGAGATAGAGACGGAAGAGAGACAGAGACCAAGAGACAGAGATTGGAATAAATCTCATTATTCTGTTTGGTGCAAAGTGGGAGACAGAAATTGAAACAAGAACGAAATTCTAATTTAATTTGTACAAAGGGTAAAATTGAAATTAATTAATTGAAATGAAAGTATTTTAGGTATAAATGTTATTAAAGTTTCAGTCTTCATCTGTAAAAATTTTAGTCTCTTAAGCACATCTTTATGTGCATCTACTCTCAAGTATTTCATGATGGAATTCTTATAGGATCAGCAATGCACTTATTTTACTACTAATTGCTTTTATTGAAATTTTCAGACTATATGATGAACTGCATACATGCTTTATTTTATTTGATTCTCTTATATGGTGGAACTCTAGTATGAAATTCTCAATGTCAAAGTGAAAGTTTCAATGGATGGGGATGTTTTCCATTGATTGATTCTATTAACATGCTTATAGGTTTTTTTCTTGTTAATTAGTTTTAGACATAATGTTTTTCAGCAATGCATGCTTTTTGTCTCTTATATATCTCACCGGAGCCAATTTTCGTCTAATAGTTGGAGATCTACATGGAGATCTTAAGCAGGCTAGATCTGCACTTGAAATGGCTGGTGTATTGAGTTCTGATGGTCAAGACTTATGGACTGGTGGAGAAACGGTATGTGTCCTGTTTTTAGAAACTGGTAGCTTTTAGTTTTAAACTTTAATTTTAATTTGAGTCACTAGTCTCTTTTGCCAATGTGTATAGAATTAGAATTTGATATTCTAAAGTAGTTGAAAGGTTTTGGTTTGAGATTTTTCACTTTAACATTGTGGATGTTTATTTTTATTTCTTGTTCTAGGTGTTGATTCAAGTTGGAGACATACTAGATCGAGGTGAAGAAGAAATTGCTATCTTGTCCTTGCTGCGATCATTGGATAAACAGGCGAAGGCAAAAGGCGGAGCTGTGTTTCAGGTTTGCCATTTTTAACTTTGAACCATGAGACAGAACTTTAGCCGCTGTCATACAAAGTTACAAACTAATAAACCACTCAAGTTATTGTCTCAAATAACTGAGTGTTAAAGAATTGGCAAGGAGGAGACAATTTCTTACATTCGTCTCCATTTGAGTCTCATTACCAGAAATATATTGTATGAGTCGATATGAAAAGAAAATATTTGATAGGTTAAGCAATGATTTGCTGGATTTCTTTTCTACGGATTGATATTTTATAGAAATACTAGAAATGTAGATTGATATTCTCTTGTATTTTAAAATTAATTTTAAAAAATGACTTGTATGTTAGAGCTTGGAATAATCCCTTAAGCTTGGAGAAAGGAATAGAAAAATAATTCCTATTAAACCTCGATGAATTATTAAGAAGCTATTTGTAAAATTTGAAGAATCTTGTTATTACCTTCTCTTATTTAAATTTTCAATTAACTTTCCATAATTGGATCTACCTGATCTAGGTAAATGGAAACCATGAGACTATGAATGTGGAAGGTGATTTTAGATATGTTGACTCTGGGGCATTCGATGAGTGCAATGATTTCTTGGAATATGTCAATGATTCAGAGGATGGCTGGGAAGAAACTTTTACCGGTTGGGTTGATGTGTTTGAAAGGTGGAAAGAACAACGAACAATGTCCAATGGTTACTGGGGTCCTTGGAATTTAGTGAAGGTATCATAACTACTTCTACTTAATGTGTGCCTCTTGTTTTCATTATTGCATAATTTGTGCCCTCGGAGCATAAGTTAATCTTTCAAACTACATTGTTTGAATTTCAAAATAGATTGCATGCCAAACCCAACATGTTGATATATCTTGCATATAATATGATCACATGTAGTCCTAGTTCCCTTTTGTATTGAATTTGATTGCAATATAATAAAATTATAGCAAATACTTTCGATGAAGCATGAAGGGCCCCAAACTCGACTATGGTATGTCCTTTTTGAGGTTATTTCCCAACTAAAAGTTTCTTTTTGATCAATAGCTAAAGATGGGTAGCTCAGTAATTTATTTGACTATATCTTTATTGTATCTGGGATCATATGGACATCATTAGAAACTTTATAAGTATTATCTAATTTGTACCTTTTTCATGAAGGAAGCTATATTACTGTGATGTGATATTCTATTATTGTTTTTGATGAAGTTTTCCAATTATTTAGGACAGAGGCAAAAGGGAGTCATTGCTAGATCAATCCTCTTTAGGCCTGGCGGCCCACTGGCACGTGAGCTCGCAAGACATGCTGTTGTACTTAAGGTCAATGACTGGGTGTTCTGTCATGGTGGCCTTCTTCCTCACCATGGTAATGGTTTTGTTAACTTGAGCTCGAAGTCATACCGAATTACTAATTACTACAACAACATTCACTGCTGCTTTAAAATTTTCCAACCTTTTGTAATTCCATGTGCCTGATATCATTTTCTTTATGATTCTCTTCCCGCTTTCATTTTCTACAGTTGCATATGGCATAGAGAAGATGAACAAAGAAGTATCTGAGTGGATGAGAGGCTTGAGACAGAATGACAATACTCCAAATATCCCTTTTATTGCCACTAGAGGCTATGACAGTGTTGTTTGGAATCGTCTATATTCAAGGGATGCACCAGATTTGGTGGACTATCAGGATAAACAGGTAGATTTTTCAATTAATAGGAAGATCCTATGTATGGTAAATAGAAATATGTTATCCCCACCTGCACCCCTTTGAAACTGTAGAGACTTCATGCAGTGCAAGTGCAAATTTCCTTTTTCTCTTCTATTAAATAACTAGAATAATCTAAGAAACTGTTTCATGACTTCATCTATGCAAAAATGTCTGGTTATTTTATGGAAGAAGTGTGAGCACTTTATGCTATCTGTTACGTACCCTGAGAAGGGTGGGAGCAAAAAAAAAGATTCTATTGAGGCAGCAACAGGGGCTAAGAGAATTCCTCCTTTACCCTTCATTCCTATCCGAGTTCTTGTTGTTCTATTGCATTTATTTTGGGTACAGTTGTTACACTATCCTGTCATATATTTTGTAATTCCAATGTGATTACTTAACAACTTCCACTATTTATTTTGTGATATAATTGCAGTCAGTTGAGTAACAAAATTCTGTTTCAACCTGAATTGGACTGTGTGATAGACGGTTTGAAACTAAACAATATGATTTTCAGGTATGTTCTGTTCTTGAGGAGACTCTGCAAGCAGTTGGTGCCAAGGCAATGGTGGTAGGGCATACTCCTCAAACTATAGGTGTGAATTGGTAAGTGAGGATTACTTCATATGGCTCAATATTGTCCCGCTTTTTAAAAGCTTCTAATTTTTTATATTCTTGTTCTACTTGTATTTAACTTCAACATAAATGCACATATACTCTATGGACATCTTTGTGGTGTGTTGCGGAAAAATTGCTGCCATTCATTGATATAACTTCTCTGCCTCCTGACAGTAAATACAATTGCAGCATATGGCGTGTAGATGTTGGAATGTCCAGTGGAGTTCTTAATTCAAGACCAGAGGTAACAAACTTTTAGGGCTTATACACAGTGTCCTTGTTTATGAGATATTGAGATATGAGTCACACTATAGTATTTATGTTATTAGAATTATATTTACTTTGTTATTTACTAAATATTGTTTGAAAAAAGTTAAGTGTTTCTAAGTCTTTACCTTAGACTTCACCCACTTCCCATTCCTAACAAAATTCATTAATTAACCATGAGGAATTAATCATTGCTTCCAGCACTGAAAGCAGCTCGACTTTTAGCTTACGGTGAAAATGAGTAAATTTGATCTATAGCGTTTCAATCTTTCACCGATAACATATAACTACAAATTGATATCATATGATAATCAGGTAGTTGTCTCTATTTATAATAATCCCGATTAACATGGAGATGCTGTTGAGATTTACTAACGTCGTATTTTACAGGTTTTAGAGATTATAGATGATAAAGCGAGAGTCATAAGAAGCAAACGGGACAGATACAGTGAAGAACTTCAGGCTGTTGCATACACTTAAAAGACAAGGACATGGTTTATTAGGTATGCATCTTGAATTACAAGTCCCTTGTCGATTAAATATAAACTAAAAGAACAATCTCCACTGATGCAATCTGCTTTATTTTTACAGTATTTTGCAGGAAAGTACATGTTGCATGCATCCAGCTATTAGTGAAGTCCAACAATGGCAAATTTATTCAATGCACATTGTTGTTAGTTGTTTGCTTCACCTTGTGATTCTATAACTAACTTTGACAATTCAAAAATGTTGTCCCATGCCATATAATTTATACGATATCAAATTTTCAATGTCTTGTGAAAGTTTATTTGTGTGAAATCATATGATAGGAAGATAACTAATTTTTCATTTTTTTTACAATTTGGTTAGATATCCGCATTATCATCCAAAATAAAATGGTTTATGACCAAAAAAAAAATCCAAATAAAATGGTTCATTATCATATATTGCATTTATATTTTTTCGCACAAAATATAAATGAAATTCTATGCACTCATTGTCTGTCCGAGTACCCAAAGTAAATTTCACACTCTGGTTTTCTATTTTTCCTAGTTGATAAATGGTGAAGACAACTGAATAGCATCTACAAAATACCATAACCCTCTTCCCCATTGATGTATATATGAGCTAGATCTTCGTATTTTTTTATTGACTACTTTACATTTTTTTAGAATCGGTGTAGTTTTAATTTTAAAAGTAAAATACTTAATTTCTATTTTGAGATTAATTTAGGTGTCAAATATATACTCGATACTCTTTAGTTCAGGATGTGTTAAGATGGCTCAGGATTCGGTGGTCCAGGTAACTTTGGACTACTTAGTGGTCCAAGTAGAAAACATGTTTTTAAAGTTTTTTTATCAATTGCTATGTAGTCCTTGAACTATTTTTAATTGCAAATTAACCCCTTATATTTTATTTAATTATAGAAACTATTTTTTATTTTACAAATTATTTATTTATCAATTAAAAATTATATTTATTAACAAAAAAATACAAAACAACAACTAATTATATTCCAGTCGAGTAAAATATTCTGTTTGATCTCGTGAAGTTCCTCCATGACTTTCAAATCGTGTTTCCTTGAAATTCAATCGATTGGTTTATCAAAACAATCGATTGAATGATACTCAATCGATTGGATTACAGTGTATCACAAAACAATCGATTGAATGCCTCAAACCAATCGATTGTTTTTGTTACTCAATCGATTGAATTCACGAAAACAACATGGATTTGCCAAATACAATCGATTGGAAAGTGATGACATTGAAGTTTTAGCCAAATTCAATCGATTGGTAATTTAATCCAATCGATTGGAAGGTGATGAAGTCGAATTTTTTGCCGAGTTCAATCGATTGGTAATGTTACCCAATCGATTGAAATGTGATGACTTTGATTTCTTTAGCCAAATTCAATCGATTGATAATTCAATCCAATCGATTGAAAAGTGACGACAGTGAACTTTTTGCCAAATTCAATCGATTGGTGGCGTAATCCAATCGATTGAATTTTGAAATGTGCTGTGTATTAAAGCTGATAACCCTGCGTATTCACACCCATTCTCTCCACCTTTTCATTCGAACGCCACTCTCTCCTCTCTCTAAAAACCAGAAAGCTTCTCTCTTCTTCTTCTCCATTCTCACCCACACCCACTCCAAACTAGATACATAATTCCAACCCTAATCAAAATCCCTACAAAACCCACAAAACCAGTATCCCCATAATGGCCAGAACTAAGAACGCCAAAAGAGCCAGGGTTAAGGGAGAAAGCTCTGCCCCTGCCAGACTCATTGCTTCATCCCACTACATGGCAAGGTGGCTGCCGTCTCAAAGGGCACTGAAAAACTATGTGGAGAAGTTCGAGTCAAGGCCAATTGTTCCTCCCAGGTACATAACAGCCGAGTTCCTTCAGGATAGACGTTTTAATTTGGTGTTGAATGCATTGCAAACACAGCACTTAGTTGATTATGTACAAACTAGGGATGAGTATTACCCGCACTTGGTTAGGGCTGTTTATAGTACTTTGAATTATGTTGTTCCTGAACCTGATGAAGAGGGTGAGGTAATGCCGCTGATTGAGTTTGATTTAGGGAAACAGCATTATAGAGTTACTTTGCAAGAACTAGCTGAACAATGGAGTCTAGTTTATCATGGGGCAAAATTTACTGGTGGTATTGCCGCAGATGAGGAATGGGGTGAATACAACAGATTAGTTGGTTTGCAGAGTTTACAATATGAGAATCCACAAATGGATGCTAGAGGTAATATAAGTTGCAGTGGGTTGGGGATTGAGCAGCGTATATTGATGTATTTGTTTTCATACATGTTGATTCCAAGAAAACATAATCATGGAATCTTGTTTAACGAAGATATTTTAGTGCTTTGGGCTATGGTGACTGGAAAGGAGATAAACTGGCCTTATTTTATGGTTCATCATATGCTTGAAATGAAGAAAGGAAAATCAAGTGTTAGTTTAGGATATGCTTGCCATTGGACCAAGATTTTCAAATGGCTTGGAATTGACTTGACTGAAGAGAAAAGTGTTGTCTTGACTAATGTAGCCAAGATTGATGACAGCACTCTAAGACAGATGGGAAGAGATCCGAATGCCCAACAACCTCAGGCTCAAGGGCAACCACAAGACCAGATGCAAGCACAAACAGAGCCACCCCCACCACCACCCCCTCCTTCGCCAACAATGCAAGATTTGATGGATGAATTGCGAAGCATGAGAGTATATATGGAGGAGCAATTTGCTGATATGAGGCAGCGTCAAGACAGGCAAACGGAAGCTATCAATCGTCAAGGAGAAGCAATTGATAGTCTATGCACTAATCTGGGCATCACAAACCCAAGGGGCATCATCCCAAGGCCTGGACCATGAAGAAATTGTTTTATAGCAATATTCTTGTACAGCTTTGATTTTTACAATTCATATATAGAGTTCTTAAAGGTACTAGGTTTGTTTGAATTGTAAGACCTTCTTAGATGATGGAATCAATTTAGCTGACGGCTTTTTTAGTTTATCTATATTCTTAAGATGCAATCAGGTCTTGAAAACAATGTGTTTGTATGGATTCAATCGATTGTTTTGATAGTGCAATCGATTGAAGTACACTTAAACACTGTTCCAATCGATTGTTTTGCTATTTTAATCGATTGGAGTGCACTTAATAACTGTATCAATCGATTGTTTTCTAAGTGCAATCGATTGAATTATCATCAATTTCAATTTCAATCGATTGCATATAAAACCAATCGATTGATACTGTAATTAAGTGTATTCCAATCGATTAAAATAACAAAACAATCGATTGAAAAGGTAGTAAAATCGATTGTTGTAAACTTATTTTCTAATGCAATCGATTTATTTCTATTGCAATCGATTGAGTTTTCAGTGAAATCGATTGGAGTACTCTTATATATACTATTTCAACCGATTGGATTTTAATTCAATCGATTGAATAATACACACCTCTCATTCAATCGATTGTGTTGTTATAGTAATCGATTGGAGTCGATTTAGTTACTGCTTCAATCGATTGTTTTCTAAGTGCAATCGATTGAATGAGAATCTTTTATTATTTCAATCGATTGGTGGCCTATCTACCAGTTTTGAATCTTGTTTTATTTAGTTATTAATCTAATGCGTCTATTATTATTATTATTATTTATCTACTTAAAAATAATTATAGATAAGATATAATTATATGAATTCTTCAAATTTAATTTTTCTTAAATTGGAAATAAAAATTAATTTAAAATTTGAAATGTATTTGTTTTTAATTAAAAGATAAGATATCTTAAAGAGTTTTAAGATTATTCGGTTGATTTAAAAATTTTTAAAAAGATAGAATTAAAATTTTGTTATCTTTTTTGGGTATATATATGTGTTCAAGCCGACTAAATTTTTATACGTTGACAAATTATTTTAAATATTTGCCTTTCAACTAAGTCTACTCGTAATATATTCTTCCGTTGATAATAATCATGGATACTCCTTCTAAAGAAGATATAGTAGGGGTCTCCAATGATGCATGTAACACACAGAATATGTCACTGGACTGTGATGTTATCAAAGTTGATTTAAATTTGTCACTGGACTGTGATGTTATCAAAGTTGATTTTGGTGACCAACTTGGAACTACAATTCCTAGTGCTAAGGTAAGACTTAATGGGTTTTTAATTTCTAGTATAATGTATTACGAGTAATTTAAAATTTTATGTTTTTTATTTTCTACAGGATGACCAAGTTATTTTTGACGATGTTATTCAAAGCGAGAATCTAAATAAAATTCAAGAATTGTCTATTAAAGTGGACAATGTCCTCTCTAGCATAGAGGTAATTTGATGTGACAAACAGTAATTAATATATATGATGTTAAATAATTTATATATTATAACCTTTTTTACCATTCTTTTTTGCAGTCAATGAGAGTTGTAAACATTGCTCGGGACGTAATAATTGATAAAATCCTTGAATCTGTAAGCCGCATTGAGACAATGATATCACAACTCAGTCTGAACAATGATTCCGAGACTCCGACCAAGCTCTCTGTACAAAACACACATCCGATCTCAAGATTGAAGGCTAAGAGTTCAGCTATTGATATTCATACGGCTATATCAGACGATGAGGATGATCTTACTGTACTGGATCATATGTCTTTCACCCATGATGATCCGTTCCACATCAAGATCAATATGGACAAACCAGTATCTCCATCTATAAGATCCGCACCAAAAAAGAAAAATATGTCAAAGGTATATGCATGTATAGTAAAATTTCATAACTCTTATTATTTGATATTCTTAACATGATAATAAGAATATACTGAAACTGTTTTTTTTTTCTTAGGGTAAGAGCATTATGGAGACGCAGAAAAAATTACCGTTCACTCACCCAGGCGGAATTAGAAAGCCAAAGATTGAGCCCAAATCAGTCAATAAATCGAAGGCGTCTTATGCACTGAGCCAACCCACAAAAGACTATAGAAGAGCTGTTTATTTCTTTTCCATTACTAGCGTAATTACCACTTAAATTATATAGTTTCTTATGGGCACTGCTAATTATTACATTTAGTGATGAGTTGCTAATACTTTTGTATTAAAATTTGTAGTCAATGCAGTGTCAGTTTATGCCAACTCCAACCATGCGTCTTTTGGAAGATCAGATAAAGGCCTGTGCATATATATTTTCAGCATCGCTAGATCCATCGTAAGTTAATTTGATATTTTCTTTGTTGTCGATGAATGAGGGCCAATCTAATGTGTTTCGGTTTTTAATGGATACAGTGAAGAACTTGTCGTAACAAATACAATCAGAGCAACTAGATCAGACTTTGCACATTTCATACCTGACAGACCCATTACTGATAAGGTACACAAGTAATCTATTAGTTAAGCTACGTTCGGTTCTGGGCATGATCTCTTAATATATATTTGGATTGTGATCCAGATTCTTGAATTAGCGGCATTGAAATGCACTGATGATCAATCTGATGTAAGTTTCAAGACAACATGGCAACTTCCACCGAGATTTGTGGTATGTTCTATAACCCTGAAAAGATAAGTTCATTTATCTTTAGTTACAAATGTAATGATGAAATAGAACTATATTTCTTTATCATGTACTAAAGACTATATTGGTTTGCATTAATGAACTAGGTGGATGTCTTCAACAAGAAAGATTTAAAGAAGAAGATGGAAGACTACATTTATAAATTTATGCAACCTACTGCTGATTTAAAATTTGTAAGAATTTTTTCTTAAGATTCATTGTTGGATACAGTTTTCCATTATCAGCATACATAACCGAGGGGCAAATTTTTATGGTTTAGATATACGTTCCTATTCAAGAGGATGACCACTGGTATCTAATGGTAATATCGGTTTGCGAGCATACAATTTATCACATGGACACCCATTTTAATGATGACAGAATTTGCTATCGTGAATGTGTTATAAAGACACTAGTAAGTCCGTGGAAAAATTTACATAAGCTTATTAGATCTTATTATGTTTTTATTATTTAACCAGTGAAATGAAATCAGGCACACGTACTGGAGCAAGTCATCACGTCGAATTTTTACAAGGATGATGGCATTCAAGAGTATAATAAACAATTTCATGACTACAAAATTGAAAGACCAGAAGATATACCTCAATGTTCCTCAAGCTTGAACTCTGCAACTTGGGTGATGAAGTGGATGGATATGACTTATGAATTTAAGCCATATGGTAACAATAAGGTGAGCATTTATAAAACAAATCTCTAATATTTAATCCCTATTTTTTGGTACTAATTCATAATGTATAATTTCTAGCTCGATGATCACGATATTCGCATGATAACCGCGGTGCATATACTCCGGAGTCGGATCAACCATAAGAAGCCACAGATTATAGCATCGGTCGAGGAGTTTTGGAATATGCACAGTTCTTATAATTAATCTAGATAGAGTGTAATACTTTGGTTAGTGCGTATTTATTTGTTAGAGTTAGTGGATGTACTTCTTGCAAATTTCTTTAAATGACTTCTTAAACAGAAATGTATTGCTTCGTTACTTTTCTCAATTTTACTCTATTTCTATGAACCGTATGGAGTTTTAGTTTAATTGATTTTAGAAACACATATTTTTAATGTCATTCCCATTGATTATTTCAATAACCATCTCATACAAACATTATTTTAACAACCATCCCATACAAATATTATTTCAAACTATAAGTGATAAATTTGTAAATAAATAAAGCAAAATAAAACCATGACGATGTTCTCTTACTTATTAAGAAAATAATATTATTTTGTTACTTCTTGTTTCTAAAATTATGAAAAAAAATTAAAGTAGAAAAAATGAAAACACATTTTTGTTCTACTCCAACCTTAAATTTATCCATTTTAATCGTGTTTATGAAAATAAATTCTTGTAATCGTTATTTATATTTGTGACTGATTAGTTTTAAAACCCGAATCTTAGTTCGTTACAACTAGGGGTGTTCGCGGTGCGGTTTGGTTCGATTTTTGAGTGAAAAGTCATCCGATCCGATTGTCTAATTAAACTGCGGTTCGGTTTGGTTCGATTTTTTTATCGAAGCCATCCGAACCAAACCAAACCAATTAAAATCGGTTTGGTTTGGTTCGGTTTGTTCGGTTTTTTTAGTCAATTAAAAAAAATACTATTATACTATTTCACAAAGTCATAACATGATATATTTCGAATCATTTATTTTTTGGAAGGAAGAAATCACTCTTAGACGAATTACCAAACATTATTAGTATACATCAAAATCAATTCTACAAAAGTTAGAATGCAAACAAAGCTTTCCTCTACAATAGGCCTATTCTAAAAGTACCCATGACCTCTTCCTTAGACACCAATGTAAGAAGTGGAATGAGTGCAAAAGAAAGTTAAATTGACTGAACCACATTGAGCCATGCATTCATATATATAGAATTGTCTTGCATATGTTCTTATAATTGTGCTACTTTATCCTGCTGATAACAAACCAATTCCCCATATATATAGAATTGGAAACAAAAGTAATAAATCATTCTAAATCATACTAAATCAGTTCAAAATTAATTTTTTATTTTCTCAAAATAACTAATAATAATAATAAACCAGAAGCAGTTTCAGATCAATTTTTCGGATATTATCAGATAATAACTAACAGAACAATAACCTCAGTATGAACAGCAAACAGAACAGTAATTTCAGTAATTCAGTATGAACAACCCATAGGCAGTTTCATAATTCAGTATGAACAGCAATGTCAGTATGAACAAACCAGTAAATGTACATATCGAAACTAAATTGGAGTAAAATACTGTTAAAATAGAATATCAAATGACCAAACAAAAAAATCAATATGTCAACCAAAAAATGATATAAAATTTTATAAATACCCTCCAGATGCTGCTGCAGATACAAAAATAGGTTCCACATGACTGCACTTTATGTCCAAGACACTGCAAAACCACATGTATTAGAATGGGTACAGTCAAAACTGAAATTATCAAGACTGCTCCATTTTTCCGAGTAATAATCTTGATATGTTTGTCTTCATCACCAGTCAAGCTTACCTAACAGTTCCATCTAGAGAAGCACTAGCAATATTGTTCCCGGAAGCAGAGAAGCAACATCGGCTGATTGGACTAGTGTGCCTCAAGAACGTCTCTTAAAAACACCACAATCAGAACCTAGAACCCTAACAATCAGAGATAATACACATTCAAAAGCTAAAATCCCCAAATACAACAAACAGCATAAACAAATACAACAATCATCAACAATCAGAACCAAATAATCACCCTAAATACCAAAATCGATAAATCTATCAACAAAAATTCATAAACAGTTGAGTCAAGTTAAAAAACACTAAAACAGCAGCAGCAAGTACCAAACAGCAAAGATTATCAATTTCACAATTTCACATTAAAGATCAACAAACAGAGGCTCTGGGGAGAGAAGACGGAGACACGAACAAAAAAGCCCTAGACACTAACCTTCGATGGAGGCACGGACGGCGACCAGGGAGACGACGGCTACCCGGGAGACGACGGCGAGCGGCGATACGGCAGCAAGTTGCTCCAAGCCAACAAAACAGAGATAGCCACGGAGGTCGGACGGATGACGGGAAAGCAGGACGCCGAGCTACAAGAGAGGGCCAGGCCACGGACGGCGCCGACAGCACGGACGGCGGCAGCACTGCGGCAGAACCGTTGCACATTGCAGAGAGAACCTAGGGTTTTGGTTTGGTGAGTTAAGATGAAGAGCCGTCGAGGACCTGTCGATTTACTGGGTTCCGGACACGGGGAACAGGAAGAAGCGGCAGTGCTGAGGAACTGGAGACGGCGGCGGCGCTGAGGAACTGGAAACGGCGGCGGCGACGATGGAGGGCTAGGGTTCCTTTGCTTCAGAGTTCTCCAGGGAGTGATTAGTGAAATGAAATAGATGAATGATTGGGAAAGGGGGGGTTTGGGTGGAGAGGTGGAGTGGATCCGTTTTTTTTTTTTTAATTAAGAGAGGATGGAGTGGATCCATTTTTTTTTTAAGAGACGGCGTCGTTTTTTCTGAACCGGCCGGTTACCGGTCCGGTCCACCCGACCGGTTCTCAGCCGATTCAGAGGTTTTTCAGCGGTTTTGTTTCGAACGGTTATAAATAAAGGACCGGATCGCGTACATTGCTGGTTCTCAATTGAACCGGAATCGACTGGACGGTCCGGTCCGGTTTTCAGAACTTTGATTATGATTTATCAAATAATTAATATATATAAGTAGCCAGCACGGCAGCACTAAACAACAGTTGAATACTAATTACGATAATTCTAAATAGACAAAAAATATTAATAAAATCTCATTACACCTAGAAAGCATAAGCACGACTATTGGAAGAATGTATAAAATCTCATCAATATAGTAAAAGAGAAAAAATACAGTTACGGAACTGATTTTCTACCCAAAAACATTAAAGTTTATGGACGTTGCTAACTATCACTATCTAACTCAGCCGTCGCTTCGGTACACATGTCTCCATCGTCCGAACCGATTGCTTCATTTTCTATAACGTTGTTGTCAATGTCCTTTTGCCAAGGACATGTTGTCTTCTTATGTCCTTCCATTTGACAAACACTACAACGTTGCCGCTTCTTCCTCTTAGATGGCTGTCCTGAGCCTCCAGTGGTTGGATGCACATACGGATTGCTACTTCTAGCTACACCTGAGTGAGGTTGATTATCTCCTTCGTCTGCAGCCTTGTAAGATGAGTACAATCCCATAATTAAATCACGTGTCTCTTCGTATCTCTCTGGTACTTTAGCAGCAACAGCAGCCAGTTGTTTAGAAAATTCCACCAAAGCACTTTGACGACTAATAACAACAGCATCCCTGGTGAACCCACTTGGATCATTGAGTGCTGATTTAACCTTTTTTGTCCATCTATCCAATACCAATGACCGGGGAATCTCACGGATGTCTCTGTCAACCAGAACTTTCACAATATGTTCGTAGGGAATACCAAATGACTCCATTCGTAAACAGGTACACATGAAGATCATTTCTTCTTGACGAAAATCAACGGTCCACGTAAAATCGGGCCTCCCATGTTTACACACAGTGTACTTTATGCAATCATCGGTATTATCTATGTTCAGAACTCGCATTGATCCAGCTCTGGAGAGAAATGGCCGAAAGAAAAGAAATATCTCATGAGTGTATAACTCAGCAGCATATCTCTCTAGCAGCTCTATACAAGTTTGCATGACGGGCACCCCACGTGTAGATTCATAATCAGCATTAAATTCGTTAAAGCGCATGTGTGCTACACACCTTTGAAAATGCTCTACAAAACTTGTCAAATCATACCGCGACCCCACATACCTTCCCACAACTGAGTGTAAACCTTCACATCTTGATGTAGTTCTAAAGCCAGCAAAGAATTTTCCTCTTAGATATGCAGTAGCCCACATATGCTTCTCTTCGTACATGTTGATCACCCAGGGCTTATCCTCAATGCCAAATTATTCAATAAGCTGAACCCACTTACGCTTAAACACGGGAATCTCGTAGTCTCCTGTCATAATTTTTCTAAATTTAGATGTAAACGATGGATTCCCAACATTGCTAGTTGCATTTCGAATAAGGTGCCAAGCGCATAATCTATGTCTGACTTCGGGAAATACATCTCTCACTGCATTCCTAATCGCCATGGCCCCATCAGTTATGATTGAGGTCGGGGTCTTGCCCCTCATTGCAAACATGAGCTGACGCAGGAGCCAAACATATGTATCAGTAGTTTCGTCCGCAATTAACGCAGCAGCAAAAACAATTGTTTGGTTGTGGTGGTTAACCCCACTGAATATGACTAATGGACAACTATACTTGTTCTTCTTGTACGTAGCATCAAAAGCTATAACATCCCCGAAGAGTCGGTAGTCTAGTTGGCTAATCCCATCAGACCAGAACAAATTACGTAACAAACCTCTTGAATCGTGACATGCCTTGAAATATAATTGGGGATCCTTCAACCGCATATCCTCCAACTTCTTCAACACTCGTGCTGCATCACCAGGAATTTAACGCCTTTGCTGAGCAATCTAATTGTACATATCTCTGGGACCATAGCCAACAAATTCGTACCCGCCTGCTTGACTAGCTAGAAGACCAAATATCTGTGAGGTGCTGATCCCTGACTTTAGCATGTTCATCATTTGCATACTATCTGCCTCTGACATTTTTCTGTGGGCAGGCAACATAGCACTGAATTGTGTATCCAATAGATCATGGTTGTGTTGGTCAGAGAAATAAAAGATATGCCACCTTCCACTTTCTGGTACAAATTTAACATCCATTCGGGCTTGACATCCAGTTCTTGTTTCCATTCTAGGTTCCTTCTTCCTTTTTTCCATCGTGTAATATTTCTCCATCCTGAATCCTTGCCTATGGCATACAAACATTTGTCTGTAAATCTCGCCACTACTATTCTTGAAGGTCTTGCTCTTCCTTGCACTAAAGCCCTTCGACTTTGAGTACTTCATATAAAAATCAAATGCAAGATGCAAAGTAGAAAACTGGTATTTGCCAATTTCCTCCGCAACATTCTCACTAAATATCAAAGATGTAATGTCTTGCACGGAGTCAACCGCATAAGCGGCTTCAACAATATAATCTGACACATCAGATTCAGAAAAAAACGCTCCATCGGTAAATTCATCTCTGAAATCTTGTTCGAATTCATTCTGTTCATCCATCATATCTTGGTCACTTACTAGCTCTTCTTATTGGTTAAAGTCATCGTCCTCCTGATATTGCTCATTCATCTCAGTGTCCGTAAATATACCTGACATCTTAAAATGTCCAATAAAAAAAAATCAGTAGGCTCCATTTTATAACATTACATACAATAGATAGATTCGTATATTGCTAGCAGGAACGGATCCAGAGATTTTAATATTGAGGTGCCAATTTTTATATAATTTTTTTTAATCTATAAAAATAATTAACATATAGTTATTGGAGTTAGTTTTTTAATAGATTAATTAAGATACATATAATTATAATTTTTTCCAACAATTTTAGTTTTAATATGATAATTACATAAATAAAATATAACTTTAACAATTGTACATTACAAATTTATAAAATACCATATAATTTATAACGGGATTTGTTAAAAATGATCCCATATCTTATTAATTAAAATTCATTCCGTGATTTGCTAAAAATGATCCCATATCTTATTAATTAAAATTCATTCTTTCAAAAGTTTTAAAAAAATTTAAAAATAAATTATAAATTATTAATTAATTGAAAGACACGGTACCATTGTAGAATACAATGTATACGATATCTTTATAAAATTTTTCTTTGTCCAATGTGAATTTAGAAGAAGACTTAATATTTTTTACAAGAAAATAATATCTACAGTACATAATGTGATTACCAAAACATAACTACTTAAGTTATTATTAATATAAAAATATGAATGTTAAATATATTAATATAAAAAACAAATGATTTTAAAAAAATAAATATAGAAATTATTATATAAAAACTAATTGGAAAGGTACAAAGACTTGAGGGTATGATATTAAATTAGTTAGGTAAAAATATTAGTGAATTAACAATTAAGACATAAATCTATTACATAGTGAAAAATAATACACATAAAACTATTAAATTACCTAATATTTGTTTTTATTTTTTAAACACAAATTTTATATATAAGTATAATTTCTTAAAATTTTGGGGGGTTCAGGCCACTACTCGCCCCCTCTAGGTCCGTCCCTGATTGCTAGCTAATTAGTAATAAAAAATAAAAACATCTATTCACTTTTTAGTTATTCTCAATGTCTTGTCAGTTAATAAAAGATAAAAAAAAAATTTCATTACACAATCAATTTTTACGAATAAAGTATCGCAACGAATAATTGGAAAATTAGAGATTCTATCCACTTACCTCGATTTTGTAATCAAAACGATGGATTGTTTTCTGAACACTACAATGAAAAAAATTGATTGGACCTTTGCTGATTGCTGCAACGGTGATTGTCAATTAACGATGAAGACGGATAAAAAATAAAAAAAAATGGATATTCAGTAGATGGATGGATGTTCAAAAGAAAAACAATGAAATTTTTTATAAAGAGAATGATACACGATTTTAATGGTGGGATTGAATAATTGGTGATGGATTATTCTCCAATTTATAATGTTAATATTAAGGAAAAGATAAGATTAGAGTATCTAAATCAAAATAAAACCTTAAAAAAGGAAGATAGAATTTTAAAGATAAGATAGATGAATAAGATGATAATGTTTAAAAACGAAAACAAGACCGACATAGGCGTAATACATCGCGTTCCAATCGATTGAATGATCATTTCAATCGATTGAATTTGAATTCACACACACTACAATCGATTGAAATTGGCAAACTCATATTGTTTGGGTAAATTCAATCGATTGAGTCACAAAAGCAATCGATTGAATTTGGTGAGACCTAGGTTGTTTTGAATCATTCAATCGATTGGAAATTCTAAACAATCGATTGAATTACAAAAATCCAATTTTTTTTCATCATTCAATCGATTGGATCGTATGACCAATCGACTGAGTTATGCGAAAATCATGCTTTTGGCAAATAATAATAATAATAATCTTAGACGGATCAATCGATTGTTTTGTTATTTTAATCGATTGGAATACACTTAATTACAGTATCAATCGATTGGTTTTATATGCAATCGATTGAAATTGAAATTGATGATAATTCAATCGATTGCACTTAGAAAACAATCGATTGATACAGTTATTAAGTGCACTCCAATCGATTAAAATAGCAAAACAATCGATTGGAACAGTGTTTAAGTGTACTTCAATCGATTGCACTATCAAAACAATCGATTGAATCCATACAAACACATTGTTTTCAAGACCTGATTGCATCTTAAGAATATAGATAAACTAAAAAAGCCGTCAGCTAAATTGATTCCATCATCCAAGAAGGTCTTACAATTCAAACAAACCTAGTACCTTTAAGAACTCTATATATGAATTGTAAAAATCAAAGCTGTACAAGAATATTGCTATAAAATAATTTCTTCATGGTCCAGGCCTTGGGATGATGCCCCTTGGGTTTGTGATGCCCAGATTAGTGCATAGATAGTCAATTGCTTCTCCCTGACGATTGATAGCTTCCGTTTGCCTGTCTTGACGCTGCCTCATATCAGCAAATTGCTCCTCCATATATACTCTCATGCTTCGCAATTCATCCATCAAATCTTGCATTGTTGGCGAAGGAGGGGGTGGTGGTGGGGGTGGCTCTGTTTGTGCTTGCACCTGGTCTTGTGGTTGCCCTTGAGCCTGGGGTTGTTGGGCATCCGGATCTCTTTCCATCTGTCTTAGAGTGCTGTCATCAATCTTGGCTACATTAGTCAAGACAACACTTTTCTCTTCAGTCAAGTCAATTCCAAGCCATTTGAAAATCTTGGTCCAATGGCAAGCATATCCTAAACCAACACTTGATTTTCCTTTCTTCATCTCAAGCATATGATGAACCATAAAATAAGGCCAGTTTATCTCCTTTCCAGTCACCATAGCCCAAAGCACTAAAATATCTTCGTTAAACAAGATTCCATGATTATGTTTTCTTGGAATCAACATGTATGAAAACAAATACATCAATATACGCTGCTCAATCCCCAACCCACTGCAACTTATATTACCTCTAGCATCCATGTGTGGATTCTCATATTGTAAACTCTGCAAACCAACTAATCTGTTGTATTCTCCCCATTCCTCATCTGCCGCAATACCTCCAGTAAATTTTGCCCCGTGATAACCTAGACTCCATTGTTCAGCTAGTTCTTGCAAAGTAACTCTATAATGTTGTTTCCCTAAATCAAACTCAATCAGCGGCATTACCTCACCCTCTTCATCAGGTTCAGGAACAACATAATTCAAAGTACTATAAACAGCCCTAACCAAGTGCGGGTAATACTCATCCCTAGTTTGTACAAAATCAACTAAGTGCTGTGTTTGCAATGCATTCAACACCAAATTAAAATGTCTATCCTGAAGGAACTCGGCTGTTATGTACCTGGGAGGAACAATTGGCCTAGACTCGAACTTCTCCACATAGTTTTTCAGTGCCCTTTGAGACGGCAGCCACCTTGCCATGTAGTGTGATGAAGCAACCAGTCTGGCGGAAGCAGAGCTTTCTCCCTCAACCCTGGCTCTTTTGGTGTTCTTAGTTCTGGCCATTTTGGGGATACTGGTTTTGTGGGTTTTGTAATGAATTGGTTGAGGTTTAATAATACGAATGTAGGACGGAGTGGATGTTGGTGAGATTGGAGAAGAAGAGAGAAGAAGATGAAGCTTTCTGGTTCGATGAGAGAAGAGAGCGGTGCAGAAATGGGGGTTCGAATCTTTTAAAACGTTACTTCTAATTCAATACGCATGGTTTGGGTTTAATATATAGCGATTTTGAAATTTCAATCGATTGGATTACAATACCAATCGATTGAATGCTGAAAAAAACACATTTAGGACACTTCCCAATCGATTGAAGTTTCAAACCAATCGATTGAATTAGAAGTTACGTGCAAAGTTCAATCGATTTTTAGCCAGAACCAATCGATTGAATATTGAAATCAATCGATTGTTTGGAAGAATTCAATCGATTGAAAATCATAAACAATCGATTGAATTACATAAATTTCACATTTAATTCATTGTTCAATCGATTGGTTACTTTGACCAATTGATTGATTTATGTAAAACCATGCTTACCAGGAATATCCAATCGATTGTTTAGTGATAAACTGAAATCCAATCGATTGGGTTAAATTTCAATCGATTGGTTCGATAGTCCAATCGATTGGATTTCAGCGAAACACGATTTCATGACTCCTCAGGAACGTCTCGGATCGAATGTAATATTTTAATCAATTGGGATCCATGGAGGATATAATTGTTGTTGTTTTTTTAAATGATTGTTAATGAACATGATAGATTTATGATAAATAAATAATTTGTAAAATAAAAAATTGTTTCTATAATTAAATAAAATATAAGGGGTTAATTTGCAATTAAAAATAGTTCAAGGACTACATAGCAATTGATAAAAAAACTTTAAAAACATGTTTTCTACTTGGACCACTAAGTAGTCCAAAGTTACCTGGACCACCGAATCCTGAGCCTGTTAAGATATTGTTATTTGTAGACTTATCTTAGAAAATTACTTTTAGCATCCCATTTCATATGTTGGTCATAGCTATTTTATTTCCTGTCTTCATCAATTCTTCATGAGTCTACATTTATAAAGGTGCATTAATCATATAGTATTGTGAATTTCATGGAAATAACTGATTTTGAAGAAAATGCTTTACATGAATGATATACTTTAGTTGAAAGGTTTACAATATTGTCATCTACAATTGCCAATATTTGATGCACTTATTGCAAATTTGCAATGTTAACTGTTTTTGTACTGAAATGATTTTAAACATATAATGTCTACACACAATAAATGTAATAACTAAACATAGATAACAGTTGAACAAGTGGAATAAGTGGAGAACAAAAGAAATCATAAATAACGTGAAATGACATCTATTAATTTCTCTATTAAATGTTTCATGGAAAAAAAGTTTACATTGTCATGAAACCAAGGCCAAAATTTCAAGTAAAGGTGTAATCCATAGAATAATGTTATGTCCAATGACAATAACAAAATTCAAACCACAACAAAAAGGATCAACTTCATTATTAAAATTGAGATTGTGTACAATAAAATAGTTTCTTCATTCATAGGTTAATCCAATTCAGGGCTAGAAAAAACTTGGTTCTTCGGTCATATTTGAAGTGCTTTATTCCAACTCAAAGTGTTATTTAGGTGACAGTGTCAACATCCTTTGGTTGATTGAAATCTTGAAAAAAGGACTTTCCTGCTTCGTATGTAGACCAGCAGATAGCAGCTGCAGGAGCATGAAACAGCATCCTTGGAATCCATCCTCGCATCAATCCTCTGTATCCATCCTTTTTCACTATAGTTTTAATTACATCTTGAATTGAACCATTTGTGAACCTATCGCATCCACAGACACCCTGCACCAATGACCAATGTTAAGATCAACTTTCCAATAAAATGAATGAAAGCATCTAAAAGGAGATGATCCAACCACCCCCTTGAATTGATTTATGGCATCATGCATATGCCAATGGATACCAAACATTCATATAATATAAGTTGCTGCACAATCCATCAATTTCCAAATAAACTATCAACTGAACTAGATCAAAACACCAAATTAGAAAAACGAAAAAATATATGCCAAGGGAAGATGCTAATCTACAAAAAAAAATGTTGTCATTCTATTTTAACTAATAAACAAAATGCATCAAAAGTCAAAAGTCAAATGGAAGAAATGACAAATCTGTAGACTATCATAGACCATGTCTTCAGCTACACTCTAGTTCAACTCAATCATCACATATGCAAGATTTGAACATGACCGTAACCCTCTTGCTAATGCAATGCTACTTGTGTATCATCTGTAAAGTCTCACTTTTCTCGGTACGGAAAAAAATGAAGTTAAGGCAGGCAGACAAAAAAATCTCTGAAGCAATCAAGATCTAGGAGCAGTTTGATCCTCATTGAGTCTCAAAACACCCACTACGGTCACCTGTAACCATCCCAACAATCTCATCACTATGTCCTATGAACTCCAAGGCAACGCAACCAAGTCTCAGCATCGATAAGTAATGGAGTTGTCTACATGGATCAATTAGTACCATCAGACACATAAATTGCTATTTCAGTACAACGGACTATCCAAAGTTGTACTCATAAAGTAATCTAAACTCATCCTTTACCCGTGTTAATCAAAGTAGTTCCTGTTTGACTACTTTTTTCATGGACTATTCATTGATGTTGCAGAATAACTTTCACATGGAATCAATATCACCACAACATAAACCAGAATGATTAGTAGACATTTTCTTAGGTGGAATCATAGGAACAGATGGCATTAAAACAATTACCATTTTTTCCTGCCAATTTTACTGTCCCCTTTTTATGCAAAACAGGTGTTTCTAACAACTAAAGGATAGGGAAAAATGAGAAATCTAGGCCCCATACCAGAAATTTAACACCCTCAAGCTTGTAGATATTGTGATCCACTACTTTTTCCACATATCTGAACTGGACATAAATTCTAGGAAGAGCACATTATTCAGAGTAGCGTTACCTAGATCAATAATACAGCTAGGCCACTATACTAACCAGCTGGCTAATGCATACATGCAACCAATGGTCAAAGTCCACATAATCAACAATACAATACCTCTACATACAACAAATAAACCCAAAGGGCAGCCTACAGCACAAGGCTCCCAACTGATGGGATCCAAAGAGGGCAGATATACATAGCGTTAATCTGTCATGCAAACAGGCGAAGGCGGTTTCTAAGACTCGTCATAAAATATGACGCTTTAGTGCTAAAAAGTCTAAAACAGGAAACTACTAACTGCTTAAACCAATTTCAGAATTGCTGAGTGCTTGTTTCAGTGAAGCTATCATCATCCTTGTTCATACACTGAATCTTACAGTTATGCACTATGCCATTCAGACTATAGTAAACTACAGAAACAAATTTTAGCATATAACAATAACAACCTCAATTAAACTAAAACAAAATGCAAAATTTGGGATAACAATAACAATAATCATTGATAGACCAATATACCTGACACTGCAATTGAGTTTTAACAACATCCAGCGGCGTTGTGACTGCAGAAGCCAAAGCACCGGCAGCAGCCCCGGCCGTGGCATGAACCACCAACCTCTCATCATCCACGCTCTCCGGCGACACCTCCATCAATCCTCGCTTCGCAGCCTCATATGTTGCAAAATGCACCGCCGTGTACGGTGCATTCATCAAAACCGTGGTCCTATATGAAGCATAAAACGCCCCAAACCCTTCCTCACTCATCACCCTCTTAACACAATCCCAAACACCCTTGTAAGCACTATTGCTCAATTGGAGCCTCTGCTTCACCATATCCATAGGGGTAAAAACGGCGTCGCTCGCCACCGTGGCGACAACACCAGAAGCAGCGTGAGCAATGGGGTTATTAGGGTTTCCACTGGAAAACCGTTTCTTGCAGGTTTCGTAGACAGAGAAATAGACGGCGTGAGCGGGTCCTGCGCCAAGGCCCATGGCGGCGATGCCGCGGTAGAGAGCGGAGGGACCCTCCGATTGGAGAATTGAACGGAGGGCCTGACGAACGCTGACTGACTTGATGGGGCAGGAGCCGAGGGCTTGCATGTGGGTCTTGACGGTGTCAACGGGGAACATTGCCATGTGCTCCACGCAGCCGGCGATGGAGCCGGCAATCATGAACTGCCAGAAGTGGAGGCCGTCGTGTGCTGCGGCAGCGGTTGTTACGGCGGCGGGGAGATTCTCCGGCGGATGGAAGTCCCGCCGGAAATCGGGGTTCTTTTGAAATTTGGCGGTTGCGTCTGTGGCCATGAATTTGGGAAACTTTCTTTTCCCTTTTCAATTTAGGGTTTGAGCTAGAGGGACAAAATAAAATTAAAAAAACAAAAGTGGGAAAGCTATGTGATTAGGTTTTGAATCCAAATTGGTGTGTGAAAAATTGGATTTTTAGAAGGTGGGGTTATCTGGGGTGCTGTAATTGGGCGTAGGGTTTGAATTTGACTTTTGGTTTGTTGTTGTATTGCCATAAACGATTAAGATAGGGTTAATTTCATTACCATGGATGGTGATAATGGTGATTCTGGATTTGCAGGGTTTCAGAGTTGTGAGCTTTGATACAGGTTTTAGAGAAGTCAAGAATGGGAGGCGGAATTGGAAAGTGATGGACTGATCGATGCGTAGACTTTCTGAATCTTTTATTTTCCTTTTGGTACGTTAGGGCTCTTAGCCTCTTACTTCATCCAATAAGTTGGGAATCGTATTCTTTTTTTTTTTTCCAACGAGGTAGAAGAATAATTATAGTGTTTTGTTGCAAGTAACAGTAGAATTAAAAGATAAAAGTATAATTTTTTATTTTTGAATAGTTTTTTTATATTTTTTTATTTTATCTATAAAATAAATAATAAGAGATTATATTTTATTTTTTAAAATAAAAATTTAAAATTTAAAAAATTTTAATTTTAATTTTACTTTTTGTTTGTTTATTTTTTTTTTAAGTTTTTTCTCGTTAGTCTGTTGAGTTAAAATTTGATACTGATATAAATATTAAATTATTTTTAAAATTTTAATGGACTCAATTTAAATTTTAAATTTTAAAAATATATTCACGTTAATTTTTTTATTTATTTCTGTTAATTATGTATTTAGCTAAAATGTTAATTGATACGTTGTCAGTCATTAAACAACGTCATTTTTTTGGCATATAATCTCTCTTAAAACAGTTCGAGATATTTGAAATTTAAATAGTATTAATGATCAAAATACTCAAACAAAAATAATTTTCTTTTTTTTTTTTCATTCTTTCACATGTACTATGAAAAAGAATATTAATGTTGCTCCTATAGACCTCTAGCAAAACTCGTCACACACGTTCCGTTTTGTTAGGACGAGGAAAAACACATTCACCACTATTTTTTAAAAAAAAAAATTAATAATGTCACTATTCTATATTTGGATTCAATATTTTTTGATAAAAGTTTATTGACCATTAATTTGTGCTTTTTTTATGCTCAAATGAATTAGGTATATTGTGAAAATAAATAAATTTAGTTAAGATCTTTGTTTGATAATTTTTTTTTCAAGAAAAATTAGTTATAATAAACAGTGTTAAAAAAAGTACATTCAAATTAGTGAAATTCACCACTTTTTTATATAATAGTATTCCCTTATAAATGATTTCACTTTTTGATTTAATGCTGGGTATAGTTGAAAAAAGAATGACTTTTTTTTGACAAATGTCAAATATAAATAACAAAAAAAAGTAAGTAGTAACAAAAATTCAAATATAAACCATGAACAACCACTACAAGAAAAAGTATTTTTTGACGCAAAAAATTGACGGCTATTTCTCCTGTCGATATTTTTTGACGGCTTGCTGTCGATATTTTAAAAAACAGATAATTAAAAATAAACTAATAAAATCGACAGCCTAGCCGTCGATTTTTTATGTTGCATTAAACCTTTTTTAACTACCGTCATAGGATCGACGAGCTGGGAGTGAAAATACTTTTATTCTAAAATCGACGAACTTCTATTTTTATATTTAAAATATCGACAAAGTTTCTGTCAATAAATTTGAACAGTTTAAATTGCTTTCTAAAATCAAATAAATGGTGTAGATTTAATGTATAAAATCGTCAACTATACTGTCGATTTTTATTGCTAGAAACACTATCCCCGCGCCCCCTCCCGCCTCCAAGTCCAGAAACACCATTTTCCCCCAATTTCCTCACCAATCCTCATTTTATCCTTTTCTTTTCTGTATTTCTCACCAATCCGCCACCAAGTTCAGAAACAACCCTCATTCTCTTCTGTCGGCGTCACGGTTGCGCCGCCGTCACTCCGTTTGCTCGCGCTGCCGTCGCGTTCTATTGCTATCGTGCCACTGTCGCTCCTCTTGCTCGAGCCGCCTGTCGCTCCGTTGCTGTCGCGCCGCCGTCGCTCCTTCTCTCTATTGCCGCCATGGCTCCTCCCACTTTGGTCCTTCTCCGTTCTCTCTCAATCGAGCTCACAAGAATCATGTATCGTTTTCAAAGCCATCTTCAGTTTCAATTGGAAATCCCCTATTTCAGGTGTAAACTATGACTTAATTGTAATATCTTGTTTTTTAAATCTAGAAATCATGGTCATCATGTTTATTCTGGTTTCATTTTATTTTAAGAGCTAAGACTAAGTTTAATAATTCCATAATTTCACAGAAGCTCATTTTATTTCTCTGTTTGGTGGAAACAGAAGCACCCTTAGTGGTGGATTCTCATATTCACATGGTCCATATTTAAGCTGAGATCTTTCTTTCAATTTGTAACGAAATTATTAGGTAAATATGAAGTAGTAGTAATGTAGTAATAATTTGCACCTTTGCAACTTGCATGGCCATTCTGTTCATAATTATTAGTCATCTATTGTGCTCATATCAGCTAAAATTAAGTTAGCCCCTTTTCTAATTGTTGAATGCTACCAACTATGTTCTTAGATTCTTGAATTAAGTTAGCCCTTTTTTTGGAAGAGTATCCATTATATTTTTAGCTAATTGGAAGAGTATCCATTATATGGTGCTCAACGTTGTTCAAATGTTGTGAAAAAATTAAAATTGTCTAGAGATTGTGATTTTTTCTCTAGAACAGTGGCTGAAGATCTTCCATATTCATACTATTCAGCAGCACAAACAATGAACTCTGGGACTGTTGATCAGTTATTTACTTCTGAATGGTATTTTGTCTATCAAGAAGCCTCATCTCCAGCCAGTGCATGGGGTAGTGATCATGCAACTGACATTAATGATCTTGGACTTCATCGTACAATACTTACTGATGAGGAAGAAAATGACTGTGACTTTGTCTACGATATTTCAAGGGATGCCAAACGAAATGGCTTTGAATTTACTGATGCTATTGATTCGGAAACAATATTCGACACAAAGGTTGACTGGCCTGATCGTGGTCATAAATATTCTACTAAAAAAAGGCCAAATGCGTACTATTTATAATTTTAAAATAAAAGTTTTGCTGTAGCATACTTCAATGTGCTATGTCAGGCGGAAAGTTACTCTCTCATGTTTAGCAATTTCTACCAAAAAACATAGGCAAGAGTTGTAGAAGCTTTACATTTTGCACCATCTTCTTTAGTGGAAAAAGCCAATTGGATTATGCTAATAGTTGAAACTTTTGTATGCATTCATCTTATAATCAACTTTTAAACTTTTGTAAGCATGCATCTTGCTGGAGATTCATTAATACCTGAAGCAATCAGTAAGAAATGCATTGAAGATGCCAAAGTTCTCCATCAGGTGGATAAGAAATTCATTCCAGTTGTGGCTAGTGCAACCTTTGCTGTTATTGATCAAGTCTGTCTTGCTGTACACTATTGCAGATACAGTACATTTGAATATCAAATAAGCAAAAGAAATGATAAGTTTCTATGGAAATCTCATTGACCTCCGAATTTCTATTAGAAAATCTCATGCTTGTATCTTAAATTTTGGATGTCCACCTCTACGTGTACTTGTATTTGCCTTTAAGCAACAGTTAAGTTATATTGCCTTAGGGTTATGCATTTGCATCTTTTCAGCTTAACACAAGCCTAAATTCTTGCTAAATGATTTAAAAAAAATACTATACTTTACAGATGTAGTAAGTTGTGTATAACATTGATAGTTCTTTTGTTACAGCATGCTGCAGATGAAAGAATCAGACTGGAAGAATTGCGGCAAAAGGTAAACTTATTTGTGGTGAATGTCAGAAAATTTATCCAGTGTTATTTATGAGAATAAGTAACATGTATGTATTATCTGAAGAAGCAAAAGGAATAACCTATCTAGATGCTGAACAGGAACTGGTATGTACCCTATGAATTAGAGGGTCTATGAGACTCTTTTCTCTCCCTGAATCTTTAAAATTATTACACCATTAGCAAGATGCATCATACAGGTGCTGCCAGAGATTGGTTATCAACTACTTCATAGTTATAGCGAACAGATTAAAGATTGGGGTTGGATGTGCAACATTCATGTTCATTTTGAACCTTATAAAAGGTATGCTTGTCTGCTGGCTTGCAGAAGTTGTATACTTCCTAGATCAATGTTTTAGAAGGCGAATAGTGTTAATGAGTCGTTCATTTGTTTTGGCAACGAATCAAGACAAAAAATGCCTTTATTTGCTCATATCGTGCATCTTATTGCCTGGCCCCAAATTAAACTAGAATAATTTATTACATCAAACTCATTCAGTTGGATGTGGTTTTTTAATATATAATTTTCATTGCCTTGCAGGAATCTGGATGTTTCAACAGACAACAATGGCCGTCACACTTATAGTGGTTCGCATCGAGCCATCATTTATTATTATCAACATTTGAATTCAATTTGCAAGAAGTGCTAAATGCCTTCCATGTTTTACATATTACTGATGTGTGTTGTTATGTATTTGCTTGTAGGTACCTTGTATTTTAGGTGTCAACTTAAATGATGCTGATCTTTTAGAGTTTCTTTAGTAGGTTTAAAAAATCCTTATCTGAGCCTTTGTTGCGTTATAATTGTATTCCTTTAATAATTGAACATTGCACATCATCTGATTTATTTATCTTAGCTTGCTGACACTGATGGATCATCAACTATGCCGCCCTCTGTTATATGAGTCCTAAATTTGAAAGCATGCAAAAGTATGTGGCCAATATCAAGGAGTTTGAAATGCCTTATTATATTTACACGAATTCCATATTTGAGTCCCATTTCTTCACCGAAGTACAGAGGGCTGCACATAATTTAAGAATTTTTAATTTGTGATTTATTAGTACTTGACTTTCTTGCTTTTACCTTAGTAAAATATGGGTCCATGGGACTGAAATTCAGGTTGTGTGCTTTGTTGTTCAGATTCCTGTCAATAAAAAGAACAAGAAAGAAAGGTACCAAGAGGAATTAGAGGAGCACATTGTGTCACTGATTTCTTCATTATTTGGTAAGCAGGCAAGTGAGGTTTCTATGGAGTTCACTTAGGATGTTTGATATAGGAGTGAATAACTTTTATATTTTGCATGTAATTTATCTAAAGTTTTGAAATTTGTAATGGTCAAATTACACATTGTCTTGTTGTTTTGCAATGCGTGTGCATTATGCATTTTTCCTTGACATGATCAATGTAAAAAAAAAAGGAGGAGTGTTATCAGATCAATTGTTTAATTGACAGTTTAATTTTTAATCTTCCTCAATTGTATTATTTGACTTGTGTAGAAATTTCCAGTCTTACCGAATGAGATAAGGCCTAGTTAATTGTTGACTGTCCTAATCCCACATTGTTGCTTTAGTATTGTAGTCTGTTCCATGTTAAGATGGAGGCACTCTCATATAAAAAAAGAACTTCGAAGAGTTTTACGCCGCTGCAATCAGTGTATATATCAACTGCATCTGATTGTTGGTTTTTAAGATATCTAGACGGAATGGTTGTCGCTTTTTAATTTTAAAATAGACAAGAAAAACCAGATATAGACAAAGAATTTGTCGATTTCTAAAATAATAAAATCGACAGCAAGTGTGTCGATTTTATTGGATCAAATATCGACGGTGGCTTTGTCGATTTTAGTAAGCATATTATAAACGGAAACATTGTGGATTTTATTGAATCAAATATCGACAAAATGATGTCGATTTTATATAATAATATCGACGGTAACGTTGTCGATTTTAGTAAGAATATAAAATTCTCAAACTCATATTATAGACAGTAACGCCGTCGATTTTATTAAATTATTATCGACGGCTAGGCAAGCCGTCGATTTTATTAGAATTTTAAAAAATCGACAAGTTTTATAGCGACCACCTCCGCCGTTCATTTTGCCGTCGAAATTTAATATTATCGACGGCTATGCCGTCGGTTTGGCCGTCGATTTTAACAATGTTTCTTGTAGTGAACTAAAAGGTTTTAAGTTCTTTCATGTATATTAGAAGTGGTATTGTTTTGTATTGTATTGTATGTTTTTGTTCTTAATTTTGTCCTATAAAAATATATGTATATATAACTAAGGTTGTTTATGTAGTTATTATAAAGGATCACTTTTGTATATAAATTTTTTGCTTCATTTTTATTGTGTTGGGATATTTTTAATTTATTTTGTTTTTATATTTTTTGTTCTAAAATTTAAAATAGATCAGTAGTGTAGTTCTACACTAAAAACATAAAAAAATTGATTGAATGTTAATATGGAGGCAGCTGATGCATAATTTAAAAGGTTTTAAATTTTGAAGTTAATTTGTTTATTATTTGAACCTTATTTGTAGATGGGTGATTTGATAATTATTATTTATCATCATGAATGCAATTTTGTTATGAAGAAGGATGACATGTGATTTACGAAAGGGACAATACAAATGAGTTGAGTGGACTAGATCAGAGGCAGAGCTAGATGAAATATTAGAGGGGGCCAAAAATATTTACACGATAAAATAATACTAAAATAAAATTTTAAGGGGGAGCTAAACTGAAATTTACATATAATTTACATGTAAAAAATTAAAATTAGGGGGCCGTTGCCTCCCTTTCTATGTATGTAGCTCCGTCCCTGGACTAGATGAAGATAGATTTGATATATTTTGACTGAAAAATTACTAAAAAGAGCTGCTCCCATAGAAAAGCTCGCGATATTGCCTATGCTCTTGCTGCTACTGCAACTGTTGTAGCTAAATCCAATCAAATGATGTTGCGGTAGCTGCTGATACACAAATTGCTGATGCTCCATAGATTTTAGAAATTGACTTCACCCAATCCACTTATTCATAATCAGAAATTATAGAATAGATAACATTATATAACAATTTAATTAATTATTTTTTTAAAATTTTACATTTTTATCCCTAATTAATCAAATACTTTTACATGTAGGTGCTTCCATCAAATCTATTCCTAAACTCCTCCACCTCCAATCACAAAGCTCGATAAGATGCCGCTTAAAAGAAGAGCAACTCCGTGTGTGGACCCAATGCAAGAAGCTAATTTTGGGACAACATTAAAGTTGGCCGGGATTATGAAATTTGTCTCGACTCCAAGTTTCAAACCACCAAGAAAAAAAATAAAGATCAGTTTATATTATCTTGTGTAGCTGAAATTGATAAATATAATTTGAAATTGTGTTTTAAGGTTGTTTTGCGACTGTTTATGAGTATATTAGTGGTTGTTTATTTTTTTGTAATATTTTATATTGGACTTCGTTTTGGAAATTTTTAAATAATCATTTTATTTTGTGTCTGTAATAATGATATTTTAGACATCACTCTTGATTTATTCTATATGTTAGGATATTCATTGTCATAACTATAGTTACTTTATAAATTCAGATTGAAGGTTTATTGTTATAATTTATTTTACAATTTGAGAATTTGGTATATATGACACGTTAGTTTATTAATCTTATTTGCAGATTTATAATATACTTAGCCAATTTCATGTTTACTCTTGTATTCATTATTTCATTTTACAATATCTCTTTCACGGTCATAAACATCATAGTAAAAAATGTGTGATATACTCAGTTAATTTCTAAGTTCAATCACAATTTCTCACTTCTAATTTATAAAGCAAATTTGTAAATTACATAATTTAAAAAAGAAGATTTGTAACATAGTTAATTAAATTTTATTCATTTCTTTCATACACCCAAAACATATCCAACTATTACAAACACAAACAAAATAAGAGAAAAACTCAAAATACATTTTAATACTTTTAAAATCCTAATTTCAATTTCAATTGCACTAATCCTCTAATCCGCATTCATTTTCTAATACTCAACACTATTTTTATCTTCATTTCTCCCAATTATGTCTTCTTCTTCTTTTTCACTATTTGTTGATACACAAAACCTACAACATCTCTTTCCAAATGTCTGTCACAACAAAAACTATAAGAATAAATTAAGCATACATTACAAAAAAAAAGGTAAATTAAAAAAGAAAGCAGTACAAGAACTTACACTATAGTTTGGCCATCCAAAAAAAAATCTCTTTGGATTTGCTTCTATTTTAGACCAGAGAGAACTGAAGTCATCTCACAACTGCACCAGTATGGAACCTTTCCAGCTTTAGCTTGATTTGGGTTCCTTGTCAAACTTTCATGTGAATGAGACCTGCTGCAGCTTCCAGAATCTTAGCTGATATTTTTCAACATCTTTTCCAACACCTAATAATGATATCAATTTGGAAATTTGGCTCTCATATTAGGATTTTAAGTTTATTAGAAGGGACTAAATTGAGCCTATGATAATTTTTATCATGTCAAATAAGTGTTATCAAACTAGCTATTAGCCAACGTGTCACTTAACATTCTAACTAAATATGCCATTAACAAAAATAAGTAGAAGGGATAATGTGAGTAGACTTTTAAAATTTGAGAGTTCAATTTGTGTCAATTAAAAATTTGAGAACCAATTTGAGACCAATGTCAAATTTCAAGGATCATTTTGAGTATTAACTTTAGTTTGCTAGTATTCATTTTGAAATATACAACCACTAATGTTTAACAAAAAATTTAGACATTGATAAAAAAATATTCTCACAAGAACAATTTCAAAAAACTTACATATGACAAAAATAATTTGTAAAAATATTTAATTAATTATTTAAAATGTACATGCATAAAATTTAAACGGTATACTTTTTATTTTCTATAGACTAAATCACTAAAATTATCCATAGAAAATTAAGTTGCTAACAAAGATATCAGGGAAAAAAAATTAAAGAAACAAGTCCATATGCTTATCTTTTGAAAAATGTTATTCATCTTTTAAAATATAAGTTTTCAGACATTCTTTAAATTTAATTATTTATTATATTAATTTTTTAATGAATCATGTCCCTATTTTTAAGGTACTATGATTTATTTAATTTAATTTAAATTTTATAATTAGTATATTTAGAACTATTTTAACTATTTCGGTGAGAGGCATTTCAAAACATGGAACGAGGTATTTTAAATGTGGAAACTTCGGTAACAGTTAATTTCATGTGAACTTGATAATTAAAAATCGTTAAATGATTTGATAAATTTACTTAAATTATCATCTAACGATTTTTTATTATTTACTTCACATAAAATTAACTGTACCTGCATTTCTACCAATTTCAAAACATTGAAACAAATATTAGTTTCTATTTCAAAACAATTTAAATAATTAATTTGCACTTCAATTTTTTTTTCAAATAGCAAACATTCCATTCAAAGCACGAAAGAATAGTATTTTCTATTTCGAAACAATTAATTAACATGCACTTCAAGCTTTTTCTTTTTCCCAGCTTTCATAAAAATGGGATCGAAATAAAATATTCATAAAAAATATACCAACAAGCGAACCATCTAAGCGGGCAAAAAGATTGATAATTTAACATTACATTAATCAAAGAGTATTTACTCATTTTTGTTCAAGAATTTTAAATCACACATTTTAGTTCCTAACTAAAATTAATTATTTGATTAGTTCCTAACAATTAACTCCATCAGTCACTTAAATCTTTTGTTCTATTAACTCTAACGGAAGACAAAATAGTCCATGATAACTCTAACAGGATAAAATAGTCCATGATCTTCTCTGTTCGAAAATGACACTGTTCTTCTCCAATTTCTATCATATTTTGCATAACCTTAACAATCTAACACTGCAATTTCAAACAACACACTGCACACTCTACAACTTTAATGTTCATAAGAAGAAAAATTCTGAACTTGTTCTCAACCAAGTCATACTCAGAAAACTAATGACTGTGTCTCTCAAGTACTTGTCGTCTTTGATGGATCCTATGAATCTAGACAACAAGTTCGATTTTTTAAGACCGTCGTCGTCATCGCCATCTCCCTCCTCCTCTGCTTTACTATCTCCATGGCCACATTGTCCACCACTTCGATCGCTTCCTTCAGCTTTTTCTCTGAACCAAGGTTCAGTAATCGCTTCAATTTTCATATGAGCGGCGACAGCAACATTGCTGGCTATACTGATAGCTTGGATGTGAGGTCGAAACTGTCTGTCAACTTGAACTCCGAGGAGAGAAGGAATGAAGCAGTCGGGATCCATTCTAAATGAAAATTTGCATATGATGTCGAAGGAGAATCTTCTCATGATGTCCTAATATCCAACAATTTATATTGCTTGACGGAGAGTGAAAAAAGGCGTGTCCTTGAGATAGTTGTGAAACTTGATCCTGAGGATATGGTGGATGTTGTTGGAGTTGGAGGTGATGTTATTATCGAGGACATAGAGGTGGATGCTTTTAGTGGGTGAAGTGTGGAGGAGGTGGGTATACCAGTCACAGAGATTTGGGAAGTGTGTGGTCCATGATATATTGAGGTAGGTGCAACACGCATGACAGTTATACTGTGGCTTGATCTTAGAGTTGAAGAGAAGAAAGAAAAAATGGAAAAGAAGATATGAAATTGAAAAATAAGAGTATGAATGTTAGGGTTACACGAGATATAATGGAAATTGGAGAAAAACGGTGTCGTATCTGAACAGAGGGGGTTGGGGACTATTTTATCTCCTGTTAGAGTTGTCAGAAACTATTTTATCTTCCGTTAAAGTTGAAGAAGCAAAGGATCTAAGTGAATGACGGAGTTAATTATTTGGAACTAATCAAATAATTAATTTTAGTTAGAGACTAAAGTATCTGGTCCAAAAATCTTTGGGACCAAAATGAATAAATACTCTTAATCAAACGGGAGGCTCTATTGAAATGAATAATAGTCTATTATATTTATTTGTAACCAATAAATATGTGCTTGACTTTCATTATTTAATGGACAATAATTATTTTAAAATGTGATTTTATTTCAAAAATACTTATAATTATTTTATATGTAAATTATTTGATAGTAAGTAATTATTTTAAAATGTGGCTTTATTTTAAATGTGTTCATAATTATTTTGTGTATAATTATATAATTTTAGATGTGTCATAAAAATTTAATGTAGTATTTTAACTGTGTTCAAAATACATTCAAAATAAAAAATAACAAATATCATGTTTTTGAAAATACATCTAAAAAAATAAGTAAGTTTGTGTTAATTAATTACCTAAAATAATACTACAGAAAATTATTAGAACACATCTAAAATAAAATAATAACACACTAAATACATTTGAAATATATCTAAAATATGTATAAGTTTATCTAAAACCAGTATTATTAAACATTTAAACTACACCCAGGATATAAAAAAACTCTTAATTTTTTTTTGTTTTCCTTGTTTTCCTAAAAATATGACTAGAAAATAGAATAGTTTAATAGATACATAGTGTATAGTTATTGTAGGCTTAATTACAAATATGTCCATTCAGATTCGTTATTTTCAATTAAGAATCTTACTTCTCTAATTTAAAATCCTATTACAACTCAATTAACTTTCGTGTCATTGTTTTCACACTAAATCATATTTGCTCTAAAATATGTCTAGAAAAAAGTAACCCTTCGATGAACGAAAATTGCAGCTTTTTTGGAAGTTCAAGTTCGAAGACAAAACATGACAAAATTCTCGAAGGAGAGATGCTATTGTGGTGCCAATGTTGTATTGTTGGAGTTTGTGACAGTTGTAAATTCTAAAAGATGGATTATTCATTGTCCATTTTAGAAAGTAAACATTTGTCAGGTTCGATGGAAAAATTGGAAAGTGAAATAAAGACTTTGGAAATTTGGCTTGTCAATCTTTTGTTGGAGTTGTTATTGTGCTTTTTGTTATAAATGTATAGATCAAAGTCTAGGCCATCAAGTTATGGAATTAGAGATTAGGAGTAGGGTGATAACGTGTTGTTATCATGTTATGAAAACCATGATTTTTAATAATATATATTATGTAATTGCCCCTTCAACAAAATGGAATATGATTTTCCTTTTCTCTCAACTGATTAAATGGCAAATTATTGTGTTAGAGTTTAGAATAAAAGGTATCATATGTATAAAATAGAGATTTCCACTAATAACATAACTGAATAGTTTCTAATTTCATTGAGTTATAATTTTTTTCAAAGATATATGTTATTTATTAGAGCTAAAAAAATAACAGAGGATCCAAAATTGAAAACAATAAAAAAGTGAGGGTCTTCCAAATGACACTAGCACAAGTGCCAAAACAAAAGAAAATAAAGAGAAAAAGTAACGAAAGAGTAAAGTAATGTAGTGAAGCACTCAAACAAGGTAAACCAAAAAATCAAGGCTTTCAGAATCTCATTTGTTAGCTTGTGGAAGTCTTGAGCCAATTGATATGCATAAATCATTTCCTAATCAAAGATGTACCGGTTTTTTGCCTTCAAGCAATTCCAACATAGTACTACTAGAAGTATGTTTAGTCGGCGTCTATCAGGATTCCCAGCTCCGCGCATGCAAGCTTTCTGCCACCAATGGAAGAAGGACTCTGGGCGATCCCTCCACACACTTTCATTAATCAACGCTGATCTCCAAATTGCTACAGAGAGGGGGAATTGGAAGAGACAATGACAGATGGTTTCTTCTTGGATTAAGCAGCAAGGGCAAGTGCCAGGAGTGACTGGGAATCTGCTATGCAATAAGCTCATCATCGGGAGTTTTTCATGTGAGCATTTCCACAGAAAAATCTTTATGTTGTGAGACAACTTTATTTTCCATAAACTTTCTCAAATTTTGTGATTTTGAAAAGATTGGGGCATTGAAAAAGTGGTGGATGGTAGAAAGAATAGGAAATTTTATAACCTGAATTTATCTTGTATGTTCCTGATTTGGACCAAATCCAACTATTTCATCTTCCCTTTCTGCTAGTGTTATTGACAGAATTCTCGAGCTAATGGCCGCGGTGAAGATGGAATCTATTAACACTTGGTTCCATCTTTGTTCAAGAGTCATTAGATCGCTGACATAGAATAGAGTGTGAGTCGGTTGCTCCTGGAAGCTTGATAAGAGAACAGTGAACGACACTAGAGGAGGCAGCCAAGGATCTTGGGTAATTCTGACTGACGTTTCAGAGCTTATTCTCTATGACAAGACATTTTAAATCACTTTTCAACCCTCCAAGATGTTTTGCCAGCCCAAAGAAGGTACCTTACCTAACTCAGCTCTCAGTATATCACTATATCTAAAGTATTTTCCCTTTAGTAATCTGGAAATAGTTCAATTAGAGTATTTACAATTCGCCAGCACTGTTTTTTTAGTAAAGCTAAATTCTGCGCCCATAAATCTTTTATTCGAGCCCACCTTTCTTTTTGGGTCTTGTCATAATATCTCATTTAATCCATACGATTCTCCTTTCTGAACCTCGTTGGCTCCACCAAAATTGAGACAGCATTCTGTGAATCTCATCGAGTAAAGTATCTGGGAGTCTAAAACAAGACAATGACTAGATGGGAATTGCTTCACCAACTAGCCTCAATAGAGTATGCCTCCCTCCAGATGATAACAAACTTCTTTTCCAGCCTCGTATCTTCTTTTGAATTTATCTTTAATGTCTCTTAATGCGGCTTTTTTCGATTTCTGAACAAGGGAGGGGAGTCCCAAATATTTATCTTGGGCTCCAATATGGTTAATATTGAGGTTGTGAGCAATGTTAAGTCTAGTTGCTTGGGGGGTGTTACATGTAAAACTCGGTAAATTAATAAATAATTAACCAATAAATTAATTATGAGTAAAGAATATTAGAAAATTAAATTTTATAATTTGGAGACGTAAAAATATTTAGAATACGAATTAAAACACTAATTATAAAGATTTTAGCCCAAAGTTAGGCCAACGGACTAAATCGAGTAAACCGGACTAAAGTGGCCCCAAGCTCACAAACACAATCCCCAAATATAAGCCAACATTTAGCTTGTCTCTCCCTTATTCTTTCATTCTAAGGATAAGAGAAGTGAAGGGGGAAACAAAACCAAACTTTTATTCACTTTCAAATTTCATTTGATCGTAACTTTCAATTCGGAACTCCGATCGTCGCATCATTTGCGGCCACGTGTTTGTCTCGTTGAACTCTTCAATTCTATCCGAACAAAGTGGTAAGTGTCTCTAAATTTCATGTCCAATTCTCCATTTCCTTCATTTGTGCGAATTTGATTTGGGTATTGAGAGATTTTCATGATTTTGGTGGTTTAGGTGTTATCTAGCATTTGGTTATTATCGAGTTTCGCCCTAATCATCGGTGGGTAAGGTAAGAAATTGTATAAAAATTAGATCGAATACATGTGAATTGGAGTTAAATTAGTGGATTGGAGTGCTTGGGATAAAGCTTTGGTGGCTGGAACTTGTGGGAATTGATTTGGAGTTTTGGAAGCTTAAAATGTGGTATTTCTAGTTTGGGAGAAATCAACCAAGGTATAATTTTGGTTTTCTTTAGTTAATACATAACGTTGTGTGAAACTTAGGCTAGTGGCCCTTAAAATAGGTTGAATTACATGAATTGGTTGTTTGATTAAAGGATTGATGATGATTTTTGATGTGGTGGATTGTATTGCTATTCATTGTTGTTGATAATGATTGATGATGATATAGTTTGTGATGATGATTGAGAATATTGTGGAGTTATGAGTATGAGTTTGTTGAATGAGTTGAGAAAATGGGTATTTGAATAAATTAGGTATTGGAATTTGCTGAATAGATTGAAGAATTTAGATTTTGATATATTTATGGAGTGATTGAGAAGTAGGTCATAATAGTTAGGAGTAATTGGAATTTATTTAGTAGTGAATGGTTTAGTTTTGAATTGTGAGTTTTGGAAAACTAGAGGATTTGTAAGTTTTGAAAAAAAACCAATTTTTGACCAACTTTGGTAGGCTATAACATGGTTTCCAGACCTCCAAATTTGATTAAACTTATTTTAAATAAAAATTGGATATGTGAAATTTACAACGTTTGAAGAACGAACTAAAAACAATTTTTAATGAAAAAGTTATGCGCGTTTGAAGTTTGATGTAAAATATTAAATTCTACAACAAAACAATATTTTAGGAAAACTGTATGTGTGTGTACGTGAACATGGCATGCATACGTGGATATTGGGCTTTGCCCAGAAATCTCGCATACGCGGCACTGTTTCTTTTCAAATCTCGCATACGCGGTAGGTGGCTTACGTATGCATGAGCCCTGTTTTGCTAAAGTTGTAATTTTTGAACTTTCAATCTTTCCTCTAGCTTTTTAAACCTCCGTAAGCACTGCTTAAGATTCCCTAGCTAGTGCTTAGGGTTTGGGACGTGTGAGAGAGTATTTAGTGAAATAAAAGGGATATTTTTGGTTATGAATTTAGAGCCAGTGACTTAGGACCATAGAGTACTATAGGTGAATTAACTAGAGAGTTTTGTAGAATAGATTGAGTGGATTAAAGAGAACATATCGGAGTATAATGGAGATAAGTTTAAAGAAGCATATCTTAATTATGAAACTACATTTTGATTATAAAAACTGATTTGGGCATGATTGTTACATCTTGAGCTTTCTTTCTCGAAAGTGTGATAAACCACAATTTTATGGTTTATCTTGTGTTGAATTTGGTGGATTTTATCGATTATCCTACATTTATTCACTAAAATAGCATAGTTTTGTGAATTCTTCCTAAATTGTGCTTAAGAGTGAAAACATGTTTTTTAGGCCCTTAATTTTCTAATTTTAATTCATTTTAATTCCATTCAATGTTTTGATGCATTCATTGAGTGATTTCAGGTTTAGAAGGCAAGTATGGATTAAAGAAGTGAGGAAAAAGCATGTAAAAGTGGAAAATTCATAAAAAAATAGAGTTTGGAATATCTGAGGATCATGCGTACGTGCGTACATGCATGCGTACAGACGTTTGTGGATTTTGTGAATTTGTGTAGCCATGGGTACGCATGGTCATGCATACGTACGCACGACAACGATCACGCGAGCTCATTTAATATAACACGTGGGTCACGATTTCAAGCCTTCCAAAGCCCAATCCAACTCATTTCTAAAGTATTTGAGGGCAAATTCAAGAAGGAACAAAGGGGAGCAATTAACGTAGCTTAAAAACATGTTTTAGGGTAGATTTCTAGAGAGAGAAGCTCTCCTTTCTGTCTAAAATTTAGGGTTCTTAACTTAGTTTCTCTTTAATTTCACTCTTTAATTCTTGTTTTAGTGTATTTTCATTTATATTTCCATGTTCTATTGTATTAATTCTCTTAGTTTCTCTTGTTAATTTTTCATTTGTGTCATTTTTTATGTTCATGAACTATTGTTAATTTTGATTTTTTTTTAATGCAATTTTGATGTTTTATATTTCTTTGATGTTTATTTGAGTTATTGTTATTATTTTCTTGCAATTAGTAGTTATAGATTTTATTATTCATGCAATTTAACATAATTTTTCTTTTATACACACCAAGTATTTGATAAAATGTCTGGCTTAGTTTTATAGTAGATTTTTACATTCTTGACTTGGAAAGAGAAATTAGGTAATCTTAAGTCATTAATATCCAACTTATGTTGGTAATTTAGAGTTATTAGTTAATCTTGTTGCAATTGATGCTACTTATAGATTGGAATTAACTAGGTCAGTTTGACCTTCTCCCAGTGCTGGAGACAACATAATAGGATTAATTTTTGGTAATTATTATGTTATGATCAACGACTAGGATAGAAAACCTCAATTCTCAATTCTTGCTAGTAATGTCTCTTTAGTATTTGTTATCTTTAGTTGTTTGCTTTACTTTTTTGTCATTTAAATTCTCATCTTCTTATCTGCAACCCCTTGATCTCATAACCGATAACACGCATACCTCATTGTAATTCCTTTGAGAGACAACCCGAGATCTAATACTCTCAGTTTTTATTGGTTTGCACTTTTGACAAACAAAATTAAATTTTGATTGTGGGTCAATTGTCGGTCTGGACTATGCTTGCAACGAAACAACTCTTTTATTGAAAGAAAATTCCGAATCGACATTTGGCTTGCTATCAAAGTGCGACCCCAGTGAGATGGTGGAAGGTGAAGATCCCTTCTTTGTTCCTCCTGGTATTGTAAAATCACCTCCAGCGAGATAGTGAAAGGATATGATCCCCTTCTTTGTTCCTCCTGGACATATGAGAATGTACCTCCTGGGTAGATGCAAGGGTTGTGATTTCACCCCCACTTGCTCCAGGTTGGTTGGCTGAGACTCCCCGGGTAGATTTAAGGGTGTGGTTTGCCCCCACTTGCTCTGTGTTAAGATTATTTGAGCTTCCTGGATAGACGCAAGGGTTGAGGTTTTGCCCCACTAGCTCCAAGATGGTAATTGATATTTATCTAAGTCAAGAGTCTCCTTGGGTAAATGCAGTGGCTCGCCCCCACTTGCTCCAGGTTGAGATTTGAGATTTTGTTGATCCTGCGTCGCAAGTGTGGCCGGACACTTATACCTTTCCGGAAGATCTCCCCCAATGAGATAATAAATGAATGATTATATATATATATATGCATAAATTCTTGGGGATGTGCGCACGCAAGGACTGTCCAAGGTTCGCTACCAGACATATCAGATTTGGCTGGATAACCGACATATGAGACTCATCAGCCATAGGACAAACATGCATCATGTGCATTGTATGTTTTGTTTGAGTATGCATATTGTCTTTTGGCTTGCCTAATTGTTTATCTATATTTATATGCTATGTGACTTAAATGTTGTATTTGTTTTCTTAATTGTGCATTACTTGTATGCCTTGTATGTGTTTACTTTGAGAGATCCCTCATGCTAGTAGAGGTGACGATGAGGGTTGTTCCAAACTAGCGATCGAGAGGTTTGTAGAGAACTAAGATTGAAGATATAGATTACAATTCCTTCGTAAAATTACCATATTTCTGATTAGTGAGAAATCTAGGCTTTGATCTGGGTTATAGAAGTTTAGGATTGCCTCTGGCTTTTCGGAACCTTATATCTTATCTATTGGACACTGTTACTATGATGAGAATCTTTGGTTCTCATTCTATTTGTTATCTTTCAGATGCAGGGCGCGAGGTACCCATTGAGCGTGCTGAAGATTCGTTCAGAAGCGAAGATCTACTTTCGGGGATTTCGTTTTATGTACTTAGCTTGTATATATGTGTATATTTTCCATTGTTGTATTAAAACTTGTATTTGTCCCTCCTAGAGATCGACTCGGAGAATCAAGAGTTGTATTTTATATTTTGGTTAACTTTTTCTTCTGCTTTTCGTTATCTACGTTTTCTTTTCTAAACATTTCGAGTGCGACGAGATTTATACTTTGTTTTGCTTACTCCTTTTGTTCAAGACTCCTAGTTAAACTATCTTTCATATATATCTACGTACATAGTCTGTTTTTAGAGGTAGTGGCACCTCACCACCTTTGATTTACGACCTAGCCGTAAAGCTCTGTGTGGTAGGGTATTACATTATGGCTAAAGAAGACCACAGACTTACCCAAGTTCACTTTTGACCACTGAAACTCTCATAATTGTCTAAGAGCTCTAGAATCCGCTGAGTTGCCTCAATTGAACTCTTACAAAATAGAATAGAGTCATTTGCAAAAAGCTAGTGATTAATTGATGGACATCTCCGATTAACCTAAACATCTTGAATTTTCCTATTTTTCTCTACCTTGTGTAGCAAGAAGGACAACCCTTCTGCATAGGAAAAAAAAAAGATATGAAGATAGAGGATGGCCCGACAAATACTCCTATATGGTATAAAAAAACTAAAAGATTTTTCTTCTACAACAACAGAGTAAAAAATAGTCGTTACTAGTTCTCTTATCCAGTTAATCCATTTTAAATCAAAGCCTAGCTTTTTCATAATAAACCAAACAAATTGTCATTCAACTCTATCATATGCCTTGCTCATATTAAGCTTAATACTTAATAGCCATTTCAAAGTCCAGACCACTCCTTTTTATTTTTCAAATAATGCATGCATTCATGTGCAATAAGGATATTGTCTGAAATAAATCTCCTCTTTAAAAAAGCACTTTGATTGGGACCGATGACTTTACTCATAATGCTTTGCATTCTATGTACCATAACCTTAGAAATAATTTTGTGTATAACAGAGGATAAACTAATAGGTCTCACTTGGTTCATAGTACTGGAATTAGGGACTTTAGGAATCAGACAGATATAAGTATGGTTAAAACTTCTTAGAATTCAACCTTATAAAAGAAACTCCTGATAGCTTTAAACACATCGCCCTCTATGATATCCCAGAAGAAATGTAAGAATTTCGCAGTGAAACTGTCATTACCGGGAGCACTTTAAGGATAGACACTAAAAGTAGAACATTTGATCTCCTCCATATAAACTGGTATTTGGAGCCTCTAGTTCATAGAAGCTGTAACCCTAGGTTCCAAATCCTTAAAAAACCAGTTTGGACCAGCCGCACCATTGGATGTGAATATATCTCAAAAATACTCTTCTGCCACTCTTGCTATTTGTTCCGGCTAAGATGTGACTTCACCATTTTGACCAATCAATCTCCATATTCTATCTTCCTTATCCGAGTTTGGAATTTCTGATGAAAGAATCTTGTATTCTGGTCCCCTTCTTTGAGCCATTTAACACGAGATTTCTCTTTCCAATAGTTGTTTTTCTTATTGAACGCCAGTTCTAACCTTTTTTCTATTCCATTCAGCTCGTTACCTCTATGAACTTCTCCAGCCCGAAGTTCCTCTATGGCTTATTATAACTGTTCAATCTCTCTTTTGGAGTTAGTTTTGCGGTGAATCTGCCATTGAACTATCCTGTGTCTACAATGCTTTAGCTTTTCGGCCTAATAATACATTGCTGAGCCTTCTGCATCCAACTCCCGGACCTCCGCCACAATCTGTCTAGCTTCTCTTTCATAACACCACCATTCTTGGAATTTAAATCTTCTTTTGCTGCATGGTGCACGAAATTGCAATCACACTTTTGTAACTCCGCACAACTAACCAGCAAGTGCACTGGGTCGTCCAAGTAATAAAACCTTAAGCGAGTAAGGGTCGATCCCACAGAGATTGTCGGCTTGAAGCAAGCTATGGTCATCTTGTAAATCTCAGTCAGGCGGATTCAAATGGTTATGAGGTATTGATAATTAAAAGGTAAATAAAACGGAAAATAACATAGAGATACTTATATAATTCATTGGTGGAAATTTCAGATAAGCGTTTGGAGATGCTTTGTTGCTTCTGAACCTCTGCTTTCCTATTGTCTTCATCCAATCATGTGTCTTCCCTTCCATGGCAAGCTGTATGATCCTCTCAGTGAAAATGGTCCTTTACGGTTTCTGTACGGCTAATCAACTGTCGGATTTCTCGTCTCGGATGAAAAATACCGGGTACAGCTATCGCATGGCTAATCATCTGTCGGTTTTCACTTGTGTCGGAATAGGATCCCTTGGTCCTTTTGCACACTGTCACTGCGCCCAATAGTTGCGAGTTTGAAGCTCGTCACAGTCATCCCTTCCCAGATCTTACTTGGAATACCACAGACAAGGTTTAGACTTTCCGGATCTCAGAAATGCTGTCTATTGGTTCTAGCCTATAGCACGAAGGTTGTAATCTCATATTCGGATGCTCTGTTGTTAGGAGAGACGATGCGAATCGCGAATCAAAGACCCAAGAGAATATACTCCGGCTCTCGTCCAATGACTACATTGAACATCATGTAGACCACTTGTGGTTGTCAGGCACGCGGATCTTGGCTAAGCGAGTAACGAGGATAATGGGTGATTGTCACGGGTCACCCCTTCATTCTGACTTAACTGAATTAAGTACGAGAGTATATCTTGGAGAAGAAGTAGGCATGAATTGAAAGAAAAACAATAGTACTTGCATTAATTCATGAAGAACAGCAGAGCTTGTCACCTTAATCTATGAGGTGTAGAAACTCCACCGTTGGAAAATACATAAGAGAAGAAGGTCTAGGCATGGCCGAATGGCCAGCCTCCCAAATGGCATAAGAATTCAAAAATAGGGGGAGCAGACCCGATCAAAGGATCGAAAAGTGGTCCAAAATATGAATACAATAGTAAAAAGTACTATTTATACTAAACTAGTAAACTAGGTTTACAGAAAATGAGTAACTAAGTGCAGCTAGTGCAAAAATTCACTTCCAGGACCCACTTGGTGTGTGCTTGGGCTGAGCATTAAAGCTTTCACGTGCATAGGCTCTTTTTGGAGTTAAACGCCAACTTGGGTCTCAGTTTGGGCGTTTAACTCTAGCTTTGGTGCCAGTTCTGGCGTTTTACGCCAGAAAAGGGTCTCTCGTGGGCGTTTGGACGCCAGTTTGGGCCATCAAATATCGGGCAAAGTATGGACTATTATACATTGTTGGAAATCCCAGAATGTCTACTTTCCAACTCAATTGAGAGCGTGCCAATTGGGCTTCTGTAGCTCTAGAAAATCCACTTCAAGTGTAGGGAGGTCAGAAATCCGACAGCATCTGCAGTCCTTTCTCAGCCTCTGAATCAGATTTTTGCTCAGGTCCCTCAATTTCAGCCAGAAAATACCTGAAATTATAGAAAAATACACAAACTCATAGTAAAGTCCAGAAATATGAATTTTGCATAAAAACTAATAAAAATATACTAAAAAGTAACTAAAACATACTAAAAACCATGTAAAAACAATGTCAAAAAGCGTATAAATTATCTGCTCATCACTGCACCAGATTTGGGAATCAGTTTCCAAGAGAATGAGGCATGACCTGAGCCTGATTCTAAAAGCCTATTTAGTATAGCACACGGGTATTGTGTTTTCCGACTCAATCCAACTAACCCGCTATCCAGTTGCTCTTGTACCAATTCTAAACCTTGCCTTCTATTTGTCCATGTGAAGGGGCGACCCACCATTCTAATATCTAATAACTCATTAACATTGATGAAGTTATTGAATACTAAAATGGAGGTTGATGATTTTTTTATCATCACCCTATTTTTCTGTTTGTCCGGCTATAGCATTAAAGTCACCCATAACAACCACTCTGCCTTGGAATTGCCGAATAATAGAGAAGAGCTCATTATACTGAGAGTCTCGAATAATGTCCGAGCAATTTAGGTGAACTTCAATGAGCCCCTAAATTTCATTCTTGCTTGTGTCATGAAGCTTTGTTGCTGTAAAGTAAGCACTACTATTTTAAATACAAAGATTGATAGTGTTCCACCATCCCAAAACTAAGCCACCAGCCACCTCAACTAGGTCCACAATATTCCAATTTCCATAGCCACATAAACGAAGTTTTGCTTTCACTTGTCGAGATTGATTTTTTGTCTGACTAATGAAAACAATCTCGGGGGAGTGGGATTTACTCATACCTTTAAGGCTCCACACTAAAACTTTTATGGCCCCTTGGGTACCATTTGAAGGCTAACACCCTCCACCATTAAATATGTTAACTGTTCTTCTTTAAATTTGACCTTCTTTAGAGACTCATTCGTCCTCTCATTCTTCAGTAGTCTTTTTATTCCTTACTGGGCTTTTGTTAAATATGGTCTATGTTTGACAAAGCTCTTTCACAGTTCCACTTCTTACCATTTCCAACCTTCGGGCTATGTTTAGAATCATTCTGCGGGTACTTGTCCCGGACAATCATCGGAAATGATTCCTCAATTACAACAACATCCATCTTCTCAGTCTCATCCTCACAGTTTGATGAAATTACCTATATTTTTATAAAACTTGAGAGTTATACTTATTCATCATGCTGATTTTGATATAAATATCCATGGAACAAAATATAACTCAACAGATCTAACCATGAATCATAGACAAATTTTGATAAATATATTTAGGAACAGAGGTTCAACAAAATATTAGCGGCATTGGAACATATCCTCTTATTACATCCTTGTGATTTACCTTTTTACAAAACAAGATCCAAAGGTCCATTTAAAAATTAAAAACTGAGTGTTTTTCATTTTAATATATTTTTATTGACATTTAAATCTTTCAAGAACATTTTTTGCGATTTATTTTAATATTTTCCATGCTCAAAATGCAATTCTGACTTCTAACTTTTTGTTTAACGAGCACTGAGCAGCCATAACGATATGGTTTTCCTTTTAAGGTTGGACTTGCTTCTTGTTTTTGGTCTTGACTTGCTTGCTTTTTGTCATCCAGCATTTTCTTTTAATGTCCATTTCGAAGAAGAACATCAGGCTAGGTCCGATAGCCAACAACAAATTCTCCTCTCATGTAACCATGAAGCCCACGGAATATGAGCCCATAGCTTTGTGTCAATGTTTGGCCATCTGTTTCCTTCTTATACTGCAACGCAAGGCCTGATCTAATAGCATCTAAGTATTTCTTGCTAGAAGGTGCGCCGCATTTGATTCTGGCATTAGTCCCTGTGTATGCAGCAGTGGCGAGCGACAGACTCTTAAATGAAATTCAGATTCACTATGGATTAATCCTTGATTTATTAGGTTGGAAATACCATAGACAACAAGAAAAAGAGTATAAACAAAGAAATAATGAATCGAGTGATCAGTTCCCTCATCCGTTTAAGTAAGTGTCAAAGATTTAAGTCCCATTTTATACATGCAACAATTCATTGGCCAACTATAAATCCTTAAATGAAACTCAAATTCACAATAGATAAATCCTTAGTCTATTGAATTAAAAAATACCTTAGGCAACACAAAAAAAATCAATGAATAAAAAAGCAAGAACCTTTACCTGTGTAAATGTGTAGAGTGAGTGTTAGGTGGAAAACCTTAAAAAAAATACACATTGCCTTTTTTTTCCTTTTCGTAAAACTCACACACATCACAAGGAGAGAGGAAAGGGTTCTTGCTTGCAAACACTGACATTGAAGTATCTCTATTTTTTTGTTACCTACAATGTCTTTTTAGTTTGATAGGTCAAGGATTAGTTAATTGCGAATCTAAGCTCTATTTAAGAGTGTGTCGCTAGCCAATAAATTGTTGAATATGCAAGGTGGGTGAAGTATCTCCTTTTTGTTGGTATATGTACACACTTAATACAAGTCTTTGCAAACAATAAAAATGAGATTTTGACATGGGGGCTTAAGTTGGATTCTTTAAAGTCTGTGTTTTTCTTCTTTTGATTTGGGATCATTGCCCCGGGCCTATTCTTTCATTATCCAGAAACGGGTTCATTTCCATGTTTCTCACACAAAATTTAGGTTTATAGGAAAAAAAAACCAATTTTTTTGCCACTATTTTTATTTTTCTTTGCTTTATTTAATATTTTCTCGTTTACTATTTTATTGACTAATTGTGAGTTAAAGAAAATTGATTTCCTAACAAAACCAAATTATTTATTTGTCATCATGAACATAGCTAGATATAGGTTTTTTTAATAAAAGAAAAAAAATATGTTTCTCAGTCTTTCGCATAATAAATCAATAATTTTTTCTTTTTTTTATTGCATGCACTTTTTTTTGAAGAAACACTATCAAGTACACCTTGAAAATAAGTTAAAAATAGAAATATCAATCGGACGAAATCGGAGGAGATCTTCTTGCTCCTATCTTTAGTGCCCAAAATTCTTTCTGTTTCTGTCCTAATTTTTGTCATGCGGATAACTAAATTCCATTCTCTATTTTTTGGGTCCTCGCAATCTCCATGGAGATCCCTATTTATCTCTCCATATTCTTATAAAAAATTTTAATTAAAAAATTTAAAAATTATATATATAATATGTTAAAACATCATACAAATACATCTTGTCCAATTTTTAAAATAATAAATTAATTAAAACTTAACATTTAAGTCAAAAAGATAAAATAACACAACATATTATAGAAAAATAAAATAAGTCTTAATACAATATATATATATATAAAATAGTTGAGATTACTAAAATGCCTCTAATGAAACTTAAAATATTAAAGATAATTAAATAAATTTGTATTATTTAAAAATCATGGACGCGAGAAGAAAATCTCTACTTGAGTCTTCTTAGTTGTCTCGAAAAAATTTCTGTTAAGAAATTATAATTTTTTAATCTATTTATAAACAATATATATAATTAATCATAATTATTTTGGCTATTTCATATTATATAACTTATATAGGTGATCTTATTTATTGTCATAAATGTTAATGGAATAAGTTATTATTACTTTTGATTTGGAGTTAACTAAAAAATAAAACCAGAAATAGTATTTTATTTCGGTTTTAGAGTTTAATGAATGCCACATTTAAATATAAATAGTAACTTCAAAATTTTGGTTCCTAACATATCAAAGCCGTCTCTACAATCTTTTTTCCATTAGAGGAGTTGTGATTCAGTCCTATTAGACAATATTTTGATTGAGGAAGATCAAAGAATCACAATAATCAAACTCTCTAAATCATGCTTATGAATTTATATACGCTTCTGCATTCAAGTATTTATTTCTTAATGATTTAATATAGATAATTTTAAAATTAAGAAATTTTAAAAATTTTCAATAAATAGTATCAGAGTCATCCATTATTAAATCATTGAGAGATATTCGGTTTAACTTAATTAATGTTTAATGTTGTGAATTTTGAGTTTACAAATCATTCATTCTCAAATAATTGGTGTCTTTGTATTCATGCATTTATTTAGATTCAATTAATTAAATTTCTTCCTTCCTCATTATCTTTGGGGTAAAATTTGTTAGTGTGAATCAATTATAATAATGCATTGAGAATGACGGATAATTTCATCAGAATAATAAGATACAAGATGACAGACTGTCAATAATATATGTATATGATTTATTTATTCACTTTGATGTTTATAATATGTGTAGTAAATTTTTATCATATAAAAAATTAATTAATATATGCAGTATACCTTTGTTAAAAATTGGTATATATTTTCGTATTATTTTGTGCAACATTGATTTTTGCAGTATCATAAAGAATGGCGTTAATTTCATTTTTTTCAAAAATATCATGGATTTTTTTTTCATATGATATAAAGATTTAATCATATGTTCTTTTTGGTGGGATAAACATTTATTGAATGTCCTTTATGTATATGAATATGGATTTAATTATTGTTGCATTAAAATAAATAAATAAATTTTACTTTGGCTACAATAGTCTAAATATTAATTTATGATTTTTTTGTTTTATAAAAAAATTGTTGTGATTTTTTGTTATTTAAATTCTTTTGTTGTGGATTCAATTTTGTGTAAAACAAAGAAATTAACAATTGATTATTAATAAAAACTCATAATATTATATAGCTATTATATATTGTACCTTATTATCTTGCTTACTGCTTTGGTGCTATATAAGCATCTGGTTTTGTTACATTAATGAGTAATAATTATAATAATTTGAATCATATCATACTCTAAAATAAATTAGTTGAATATTATGCTACTAAAATAATTTTTTTGTGAAAACTAAATTATTTTAGAACATTAGGAATATAATGATATATAATTTATGCGGATATTGATCAATAAAAAAAAAGTCTATATTTGGCAGAGTTACATATGCATATCAATAATATTTATAGATTTGGGTAGCTAGTTAAGAATAAATTAATACTTATTATTTATACGAACAATAATCGGCCCAAAGAAAGTTTATTGTTTGGCCAAATAATAAAATTGAACCTTATGTTTATTTTCTATTTAATTATGCAACCACTAATCGGCACAAAAGAAGGTTGGTGTTTGGCCAATTGATAGAAAATATATATACGGTAATAAATAAGTATATTAATAGAATTTATTATCAATATTTGACTACTATATTAAAAATATCACTTACAAATTAATATTTCTGTCCAAAGACTAAATATTAATATTGTGTTAGGTATTTGTGATAGACCCATCATTATATAAATTTTATTCATATGATATATAACTTGTGTGAATATATTATTTTACTTTAATGTTATATCTGTCAATATTAGTCTATTTTTTAAATAGATTTTGTTTAGAATTAAAAAAGAATTTTTTTGTCATTAGTAACTTATCTTTCATCAAATTATTATTTCATATGACCTTTTGAGATAAATATAGTTGATGACTAATATCAGTTCAGTGGGAGTAAGTATATTTTAACTATTCTTGTCAGCGGCATGCAGAATTATAAATAAATTTATATACTCAATTCTAAGAAAGACAATTATAGTCTCATTAGGTGTCTCAAAAAAATTATAAAGCTCAAAAGTATATAAAATTTATTATGCTTTTGTAGTTGTCTAAGAGACAATGAATTTGTACACTTATAATTATTATGTACTTTATTGGTATTTTTGATAGATATTTGAGTCAATTAAGAATAGATCACTAAATAGTAGAGAAACAAATTTAGTTATAACAAAACATTATATGTTCACACATATAAAGTCATAAACTAAAGTTAGAGATTATTTGGTATCTAAATTCTGACTTTGTTGAATGTAAAGACAATTTTAATCTATTGCAGGTATATTTACATATTCATTGGAAGAGTTCTTTGAAAAAATATTGAGAAAATACTTATTATTCTTTTCACTAAAGCACTTGAATATAAACACGTGTCACAAATTATGGATATATATTTAAAAAACTACTTAAGTTATTTTGTGATAATGTGTTAGTAGTATAATATTTTAAATTATTATTAAATAAGAGAGTTTAGAGTATTTAAGTGTTTAATGAGCAAATTAGTATAAACTCCATAAATCCATGCATATTTGGTTTAAAAGAAACAAACACCCAACATCTTTCGTTTGGATATTATTTATATGAGTGTCATATTGTAACACCCTATCACGCATAGTCTTATGCTATAGTCATAAAACTGAGGTGGCAAGGTATTACGACCTTTAAAAATAAAATCATATATATAATGTAGGTGAAATGAATACATATATTTGAGGAGCCTTGAAAGAAAGTTTAAAAAATAAGTCGCAAAAATAAAAGCACATCGCTCACGTGAGGATAAACCGAGAAGACAGAAAAGAATAATACATAAGTATAAAGAGTAAAATGTCAAGAGTTGCAAAATACCGAACCTCCGACTCAACTTGCGAAACTAAGGCTGGCCGAAGTATAATTACATAGATATACATAACCCAAAATATCCCAAATATAGATAAAACAACACCCTATTTTTCCACATCAACCTCTAAAAGGAACAAAATATAGTTATACATACAGAGGAGAATCTAACTACAAAATATAAAGCATAAGCTCAAAATACAGAGTCCCAAAAGACAACACTTCGCTTACAGAATGAACTTCAAACGCTTACAAAGGTGCGCCTCGACCTGTATCTGTAAACAACACCATATATATGGTATGAGAACCAGAGGTTCTCACCATGGTAATGGTGCCCACATAAATAAGATATAAGGTCTCGGAAACGCCAAAGACAATCCTAGAACCCCAACACTCAGATTATAAAACTTAAAGACTTAAGACGAAAACCATAAATAGGGTTAGCTCTTAATCTGCCCTAATGCCTCAAACGGTTTAATACGTCTTGATTTTAATTTCTTAGTTTTGATTGCTCACCGATTCTAGTCTGTTGAAGTGACTTTTTGAAAGTACGTGACTTTCTCATTCAATCTGTCTAGGCCTTCTCCTTTTTCTCATTCGTATAACTTATCTTTTGGCTTTACTTATATGAGACGGACCAGATTGTTAAAGTAATAAGGAAAATAGTTTTATATGCGCACATAAAGTTTATAAGATGTGATTATCTCACAAATATATATATATACAAGTTTAATCACCCGTGCCATGCACGTGATAAGATTGAAATTATAATTTTAAGTTGTTATATTAAATTTTATTTTAATTATAATAATTTAATTAATAAAAAAATAACTTGTATGCGTTGTTTTTCTTTTCTTAATATAGTATTAATTGTATTAACTATAAAATAGTTATTTAATCTACTTTTTTCAATAAATCAGGTATATATACTCAATATGACCGTAAATAATCTAGTAATACTTAAATCTACCAACAAAGTTTTATATGTTGATTTACTATGAAGTAATAAAATATCAAAATCAGCTCAAAATGAAGAACAAATTAATAGAAAATTCTAATGCAGAAAGTTTTGTAATAAACAATAAATAATTTAAACCTACTGAATAACAATTCAATGATATCCTTTAATACATGCAAAATATATACATAAAACAACACTGTATCAATGTTTGTATATAAAATTATATGATTAACGTAATTATAAAATTTATTCTCAAACTATTAATGTACAATAAGAATTCATCTATTAGTTCCTAGAATTTCTAAATTTTTTTAAGTGATAGTAATAAATTTTAATAAATAAATAGATTTA
>NC_029778.3:21983714-21988716 GCF_000817695.3 Arachis duranensis | reverse complement strand
TGTAACACCCTAAATTAATATTCTACCTTTAAAGGCCTTTAAGTAGGGTGTCACACTTAATATGAAAAGGCAAAGATAACTAAATCGTTAGGTAAGAAGAGAAGGAAAATACGTGCGAAACTTTGGGTGGAAATTGAGTAGTACTAAAAGGATGAAATTGAACAAAACTCAAAGAGGTTCAAGCAAACATAAAAGAATTCCCATAAAATAGATGGAAGAAAATAAAATAGAGCATACTACATGCCAACATAAGTAAGAAAGGCATAATTCCCTACTCTTTTTCCTAACATTTCTTCGAGCTTGCCTCTTGTGTTTGCCCACAGAATATTATTTCTTTGTAGAGAGAGAAGGGAGAGGATTAGTATTTGATAGGAGTGATTTTCTACCTATGGGTGTTCCCCTATTTATATACATTTGGGGATAGGGTGGTTGGGATATTTTAAATTTCAAATGGAGGGTGGTTACTAGATTCCTATCCATAAAATTTAAAATCCTATTTATATACATTTGGTGATAGGGTGGTTGGGATAATTTTAAATTCAAACGGAAGGCGGTTATTAGATTCCTATCCATAAAATTCAAAATTCTAAGCCCAACTCCCAACTGACTTTCGAATTTCGAATTTAATTTTTGTTTCTAGAAGGGGTGGTTGTTACATTGGAAGATAAATTCCAACTTTCAATAGAGTTTGTCCCTGGAACTTATTTATTGTCATTGCAAATGACATGATAATTGGGAATTGTCTTCTTTGAAACCTGATTGGCAATGTTTCATTATTTGGAATTAGATTCAGTCTTGAGATAAGAACAATACTTCCAATCTATCCTTGAAACAATTTTCAACGGATAAATTGGATAACATATCTAGATACACGAAATCAATGAGGTCATCCAAAACTGTCTCAGAGTTCTTAATCAAAATGTCAGATGGTATATGAACGATCGATTCATCATCTATTGTATCACCAGCCAAATCATCACCAATTTTTAGTAGCCATTCTGCAAAATTTCTGAGTCCTTGTATGTTGTTGTTTTCACCTAGTGACAATCTCATATTTTTTGTAAGCTTCAAAAACTTACAGTTATGCCACAAATATGAAGAATTAATAGAAGACTGAATTATATCTTGCCTTGAGCCTCTGGGAATCACAGGTAAAATTTGTCTAAAATCTCCTCCGAAAACAACAACTTTACCTCCAAATGATAAATGAGCGTTATACGAATCTGAGTACCTTAAGATGTCTCTTAGGCATTTGTCTAAAGCTTCGTAACAATACTTACTTATCATTGGAGCTTTATCCCATGTGATTAATTTGGCCTTGGATATTAACCTTGCAAGAGAACTTTCCTGTTTAATGCTACACAAAGAATCCTCATTTATGGTCAAAGAAATTTTAAACCTTGAATGTGTAGTTTTTCCATTAGGCAACAAAAGTGCAGCAATCCCACTCGAAGCAACATTTAAAACTATACCTCCTTTAGACCTAATTGAGCATGATATAGTTGACCATAAGAATGTTTTTCCACAACCACTTTGACCGTATAAGAAGAAAAGTCCACTCATATTACCGCTAACAGCACCAATTATTTGATCGTATGCAAATTTCTGCTCATTAGTTAGCCTTTCTAAATACCCACTTAGTTCAATCGCAAGAGCATTAACGTCAAAATAATTGAAACAATTAACTATTACGACTTATATATATACACTAATTACAAACGATATGAATTTTTAATGGAAATACTTGATACTAATAGAAAAAAATTATATAAATAGAAATTATTTAATTTCAATTTCAATTCCATATAACAAAATAGTGGTTTTCAAAATTATGGAATCTTTTTTGACATATGTACTATGCCATACGTATAAATTATACGGGTTATTATATAAATTCATATATATGCATAACAAAACAGTTTAATATTATATATTTTCTACATTAATTATATGTCAATATTTTAAAAAAAGAGATAAAAGAAAAAATATATAAATATGTATAATATTATTGCTATATATGAAACAGTTTTATATTGCTTTAATTATAGAGACTTACTATAATTATATAAAATTTAATTTGAGGAAATAATTTCCCTTGTCATAAATAATATACTAAAATTGTTAGTATATTATCTTCTTTATGATTAATTGAATTTATCAATGATTTTCCTGTGTAAATCGTTATTACCCAATTTTTAATAACAACTTAATATACAAAATTTGAAATTAGAAATTGTTATTACTAATTCAATTAACTGGTTAATTGAATAATAATTCTCAAATTATTAAGGTACAAAATCATTGATTTACTCAATTGATTTCCATATATTATTTATATTTCAAGTAATAATTTGAAATTTTATTATTTACCCAGTTAATAATACTATTATTAAAAATTATTTTTTACATTGATTTTTAAATCAATTATTAAATAATTATTTTTGTTAAGATAATTATTTATAAATTATTTCAAATTATATTTTGTTAAGATATAATTATTTAGATTATTACTCATGACACGAGTATAATTTTATTTTATACCAATTAATCAATTATAATTATATGACACGGATGTAATTTCAATTTTATCTATGGATTATTTTTCGTAATAATATACAACATATTATTTACCGTGATAATTTGATTTGATTGATTTCTAATTATTTACGTACATAAATGATTAAAATATATAACATAAATATCGTAATTATTATACTTCTATGATATAATTATAATTAACATATTTTATTATAATTAAATATTGATTTGATATAATTAATTAATTATAATGAAAATACTTTTCCAAAATAATATAATCTACTATTATTCATCCACTAATTATTTGGCAATAAACTTTAATATGATTTTTTACATCTCCACTATAAGAAATAACTACTTAGATATACCAAATAATATGTAACATATTACTACTTGTATAAGTTAAGGCACAAAGACATGATTTAATTAAGGTGATTAAAACTTTCACCAAACAGAATATGACCTCGATCGAATAAAAAAGGATACTCGATTTTGCATTAATTAGCTAGTCGAAGAAATAACATACTCATTCATTATTCATGTTTCATTATATTTTTTAAATAATATATAAAAAACATATATCTTGTGTATAAAAATGTGACTATTAGTAATTTTATTAATAAACTTTTTTTAAACTATTACTAATTTCAATTTTAATAGAAAATCTGAGGAAATAATTTCGCTTGCCATAAATAATATACTAAAACTGTTAGTATATTATCTTCTATATGGTTAATTGAATTTATCAATGATTTTCCCGTATAAATCGTTATTACCCAATTTTTAATAACTACTTAATATATAAAATTTGAAATTGAAAATTGTTATTACTAATTCAATTAACTGGTTAATTGAGTAATAATTGTCAAATTATTAAGGTGCAAAATCATTGATTTACTCAATAGATTTTCATATATTATTTATATTTTCAGTAATACTTTGAAATTATATTATTTATACAGTTAATAATACTATTATTAATAATTATTTTTTGCATTAATTTTTAAATCAATTATTAAATAATTACTTTTGTTAAGATAATTGTTTATAAATTATTTCAAATTATATTTTGTTAAGATATAATTATTTAGATTATTACTCATGACACAGGTATAATTTCATTTTATACCAATTAATCAATTATAATTATATGATACGGGTGTAATTTCTATTTTATCCACCGATTATTGGCAAATAAATTTTATTCCAATTATAAATAAAATCTATTTTTATTGGCAAATAAATTGTCTTTAGGTGAACGATTTAATATATGTAGGTTTATTTTTTGTCAAATATAATAAAAATATAAATAAAGAAATAAAGGATAAAAATAAACTTAATAATATCTGACACTACTTTATTTTATTAAATTATTTAAAAATAGCACATCTATAAAAAATAATCGTAATATATAAATTGAGGCAATAATTTAAAATTCTATAATTATAATTTAATCAAATACTAATAGTAAAACCAAATTACCTAAACAATATTGAACCTATTCTAGTCCTTAGTCACGTATAGTATAGAATCATTCTTGTAACGACAACCAATTGAAATAACATCGTAAGTTTCAATATTTAGAATTCGTGCAAAATCAGACCATCCTCTTGTTAGCTAAGCTTCATCATCCGCTATCCATGCAATGCGGCAAGGTATAGAATTACCACACCGAGAAATCAAACTAACTCTTATTTCCCTCAATGGCATTGCATGCAAAAGAAAGCTGGTAATTTCTGAAAAAATCAAAATATGTTAAAAAATTATTCTAATAATGAACGGCTTAAACTAAGAAAATTTAAATATATTACCAATCATTGAAATTGCATATCTGAATTTGTTATGAATTTAGCAAAACTGAACGCTTACATCCTTCGATAAAGTAGAGACTATTACCTCTTATTTGAACGCTTACATCCATGTAGTTGGAACCCGAATCAGTGAAGACAACTCGATGAGGTATTTCATGGATGTGATGCATTGTAAACCATTGTGGTAAAAGACAATCGAACTGGAACATTAGACAATAAGAATAACTTAGAGTAACAACAAATAAAAAATTATCAAAAGAATAATATAATAGAATGAGTATATAAAAAAAATTATCAAAAATTATAAATTGTACCTTAAAAGGATCGGATCAACTTTAATAAAAAACGAAGAATATATTCTTATTCTATGAAGTAGTAAAAAAAACACTAAATATAAAATTATGAATTGACTCTCAAATTTAGATTCATGTACCACAGGAAAACACTATATATAGACTTTAGTAAAACAAAAATAAATATATAAATTACCTATTATTAAGGTAATTTTTCAATAATACATTAAATTTTGATTTGATACAATTATAATGAAGATATGTTTCTAAATTAGTATAATTATATATTATTCATTAAATATTAATTACAATATAATTATATTAAAGATATTTTTTTATAAAATAATTTAGAAAATTTAT
>NC_029778.3:21938412-21983482 GCF_000817695.3 Arachis duranensis | reverse complement strand
AGTCTAAGTGGGAGATTATTAGGAAATTATATTTTCCTACTCTATTTATGAGCAATACATATAAGTGATCATAATCACATTAACTATTTTATATTATATGACTTATATAAGTGATCTCATTTATTGTTATAAATGCTAATAGAATAAGTTATTATTATTTTTTATTTGGAATTAAATGAAAAATAAACCAGAGATGCTATTTTATTTGAGTTTTAGGATTTAATGGGTGTCACACTCAAATATAAATAGTAACTTCAGGATTTTGGTCCCCAACTTATCAAAATCGCCTCCATAACCATTTTCTCATTAAAGGAGTTATGATTCAACCCTATTAAAAATATAAAAGACTTTGATTAAAAAAGATAAAAAAACTATAAAAATTAAACTCTCTCCATCATACTTATAAATTTAAGTATATTTTTACATTCAAATATTTTTTTAATGATGTAATATAGATAACCTTAAAATTAAAGAATTTTAAGAATTTTCAACCATTTTTCCTCTATTTTCATTCCTGCAAAATAAATTCTCCGTTTTTTAACTTTTATTTGAGGCAATACCACAAAGATTCCGTATCTCAAAAAGTTTTGCTATCCTTGGTTAAAGATGTGTTGGTCTCAACATATATTCTGCTAAGAAAAAGTTTAGGGCCAGCAATTTTTGTATTTTCTGGTCAGCACTTAACCATCAAAATAAAAGTGATAGATCTCTTACCATTAAATATCATTAGATGTAATCTCATACCATTAAAAATATTATTGATGACTAATTAATTATTACAAAACACTAAAATTGTTGACCCCTAACATTTCTCTTCTTCTAATTATATCCTCCGGGTTCAAGGGAAGCTAAGGTATATTCAACCACCCAAACCACTATTATCCTATCAACTTTGAGTCACCCAACAAATGATTTTAAATCATCCACTACTATCATCGCACGATTTTATGAATAATTCACCTTGATCTTCACTTTGAAATCCCAATGGAAAAAATTTTGTCTAGGTAGCATCCATAGTTCATAACTTAATATATCATGCCTTGATAGTTTAGTAGCTCATAAAATAGTATGTTGTGTAGAAGAAGATGCAAGTCATGATCACGCACGTACGAGATTGATAGGAAAACAAATGGATTCATCCATGGTGTGAACTCCGAAGTGAATTTGATAATAAACCAATTCAGTCATTATATATTTAACATAATTAAAATATTAAGAGTCAATATTATTCTTTAACAAATAATTAATCATTAAAAAAATATTTAAAACAAAAAAATAAATAAAAATTCCAAAACTTAAATAAAAATATTTAAAAATGAAACAAAATAAAATCAATTTTGGGTATAAAATTTTGGATTAGAGCGGCAATGTTGTGAGCGACGACAGAACAATTGCCGGGAAAAGTAGTAGATGACTGATGATAGTAGATGAATTGTAGTATCAGGAGAAGTAAAATAAAAAAAATGAATAAAAAAGTAATTTAATAAAATGGTAAATAAGTAATTTTTATGTGTGTATTTGAATAGGTTTGCTTGAAAGCTAAATATTTTTGTTTGTTGAAATTGAGTGCAATCATATTAGTTCTCTATATGGTTGTTTTATAAACTATAGTAGTGTGTATGTACGACTTTAGTTATTCATAGAATATACTACTAAAAAAAAATCATTTTTTTATGTTAAATTATTTTATTTTTAGCGATAATAGTTGATAATATATTTATCAATAATTAAATATTAAATATTTTATATTTTATCGTTAAAAAATTTTAACAAAAATTATATAATTATTAATAAAGACTTTTTTAATAGTCGTAAAAAATATATAGTTCTCTTTATAACATATAGTAATAACAGTAAAAATATATAATTATCACAAAAATATAAATTAAATAAAACGTAGAGTACATAGCCATTATATTATTGAAAAAAGGTTTAAGAACTAAAATAATTCAGCCGTAACTAGTCAAAAATTTTTTAAGAGTAATTACTCAAATCAGTCCCTAAAGAATTTAAAAGCGGATATTTTAGTTCCAAAAAAATATTAATACACAAATCAGTTTCCATAATTTTTTTCGTCAGACATATCAGTCCTTAGACTATTTTTTAGTGTGACTCCTCAACAAAAATTGCTGAGTTGGCACATTAAATCGCACACGTGACAGTTAAATGTCCACGTATGCAAAGAGGACAAAATAGTCCCCAAAGATTTTAAATAAAATGACATCGTATTAATAGAAATGCTTCTCACCTCTTTGTTTTCCTCCATATGTCTTCATCCACTTGAAAAGACATCAAACCCCATCATTCACTCCCCTTTTTACACAGAAACCTTCTGCAACCTCGTCTCCCACATCACTACTATCACCGTTAACGTCAACATTAGAATTCCGTTCAACATCTTCACAGCTGTCACTAACTTCCGTTACCTTTGAATCGCACGAAGCGTCGACGTGGATGCCAACAATTGCCGCATCAACTCCAATACCCACATTGTAGTAGGTGAGCAAATAATCTTCGTTAGGCTAAATTAGTTTGTTAGAGATTATATTACTTGATTAATTAATTAATTTTGTTGGATGGTTAGGGTTTAGTGACTGTAGAATCTTCTGAGTTGTACTGGTGTTATGTGTGTATGGGTTTTTTTTGTAAGAATAAATTTTACGTTAAGTAGTTATAAGCCACAAATAATGGTATATTTGTGTTTTTTAGTTTTGGTTTTGTTGATTTTGGTCTATTTTAATTCTGTTTGTAGATGAAGTATTTTGTGGTTCCTATTTTTTACCATAGAGGTCACTTTGTGCGAGATAATAAGGGTGTGTTGTTGTATATTGATGGAAAAGTGAGCAAGTTTTCCGAAATGGACATGACTTGCTGTGTTTCTTTGATTTGAAAATTTTGTTCAAAGGTTTGGGATATTATGATTACAAAGCTATGTTTTGGTTTGATTCTTCTGCCTCTGACCTCGAGTCTGGATTACATCCCATAAAAGGAGATGCTCAGATCAATGAGTTACGTGCGTACAAAAAAAAGAACAAAGAGAGGCTGGAATTCGAACTATACTTTGATCACTCAATAATGTTAACTCCCCTTGAAGATGAAGACCTTGATTTTGAACATGATCAATCCAATAGTTCTTCTAGTGATGACGGCTATGAAATCACAGAAGATGAGCCGTATAGACCTCCTCCACTCGGATTCAGTGATGAAAGTAGTGAAGATGAGTGTGTGGTGATCAGGAAGAAGACTGTTAGGAGTGTTAAAAAAAATAGACCATGAAGAACATGTGCGGAAGGAGAAGTCAAATAAGAATATTAAAGAAAGGACCATAACTACAAAGAAGACTCAAGTGGGTAGCAAGAAGACTAGTGGGCTAACATATGGAAGAAATAAAGATGAGCCTATTGGTGCTGGTCCAAGTGGTGATGCTAGGCCAACTACTGCTTCTCGGCCAATTGATGAAAAGGATGAAGAGGACGAAGAGTGTGAGGAGGGGATAGAAGAACCTGTATTTGACTACGAGTCTGAGACATTATTAACTCCTGAGAGTTCTAAAGATGAGCGGGAGAGATATGAATTTTCATAGTTCAATGAAGGGGATGAATTTGGTGAATTTTATTTCGAGTTGGTAATGGAATTCTAACCATTGAAACATTCAAGAATGTATTGAAGGATCATGTTATATATGAAGGGAGAAAGATAAGATACATAAAGAATGACCAAAGAAGAGTTAGGTGTGACTGTGAACATGGTGTTGTGAGGATTAAGAAATCTTGAAATCAAAGAATAAGAAGAAAAAAAATGTGGAGGATGCAAATGGGAAGGATACAAATGAGGATAATGGGGCTAAGGAGAATGTGAATGTGGATAACAATGTTGTCCAAAATAATAAAGAAAGTGATGTTGTCCAATCTAACAATGCTGCTATTGTAAATGAAAATGGGCTCAACAATGGGCCTGCAAACAGGTCACCTTGTCCATGGCTTATATATTGTGAATGGAATAATCAATTGAAGAGTTACCAGATAAAAACTTATATCCCGGAGCACACTTGTGCTAGAGAATTCGGCAGCAACATGGCAAGACAGAAATGGGCGGCAAAAAAGCTAGAAAAGAGGCTCCAAACTCAACCTCACATGACTCTTAGTAAGGCATATGAGTACATCAAAATTGACTATAATGTCATAATAAATGAAAAGATAGTATATAGGGCTCTGAAAGAAGCTAGAAAGCATTTGATTGGCAATGAAAGGGCACAGTACAGTAAGTTGAGAGAATACCTGGCCGAGCTGTTGAGGAGTAACCCAGGAAGCCATACAATTTTGGATGTGACACCAATTCCCCAGTCACCTCCATTATTCATCAAGTTATACATTTGTTTAGAGGCTTGTAGAAGGGGATTCAAAGCTGGATGTAGAAAACTAATCGGGCTTGATGGATGTTTCTTGAAGGGTTACTTTGGGGATCAACTATTGTCGGCTGTGGGTCAAGATGCAAACAATCACTTCTATGTGGTTGCGTCTACTGTTGTGGATTGTGAAACTAAAAAAAGCTAAAAGTGGTTCCTTACTTTATTGCAAGAAGATCTTGGAGATTAATATATCCATGGGTGGAATTTTATTTCAGACCAACAAAAGGTATATTATTCTTGTTAGTTAAATCTTATTCTTGTTGTTACTTTAAGTATTAAAATGATTGATTTATACTAAATAATTACATTACTTTAAGTACAATTGTGGCTGATACTGAATTATTATTTAAATTACTTTAATTTTTTAAATGGCTGATTTATGTATTATTTTAAGTACAATTATTGGTGAATGAGAATTATTAATTGAGTTACTTTAAGTTTTCAAATAGCTACTTCATACTTGATAATTGCTTTACTTTAAGCACAACTGTAGCTAATATCAAATTATTAGTTGAATTACTTTAATTTTTTAAATGACTGATTTATGCAGTATTGTAGATAGAATTGTTGACGAATGAGAATTATTAATTGAGTTACTTTAATAGGGATTGTGTTCTGAAGGCTGATTTAAATTTTGAAGGGAGACGTCAAAAAGTTAAACCATTTCTAAGCCTTAACCAGATTGTTCAATAATTTTGGTTTAAAAAGAACTAAGTATATGAACATCAGGATTATACTTTTACTTACTTTATTAGTAACGCATTCATTTAATTTGGTTTCTGTAACATCCTAACTATCAAAATGTCACGCTTCCGGCTGCGCCACTTTGATAGCTCGGGTATTACGACGACTTTTAAAATATTTAATACTAAAATATGATCCTGTTTAAAATTTTAAACCGTATAACCGTTCAAGAGACTTCTTATCTGACAACATACAACCACATTTACAAAACAAACCACAATACTTACAAAAGATACATATATATATATCAACATAGTATTAATATTACAAGCATTGCATAATCAGAATCCTATCCCTCTTGTAAAATCTTGTAAAATTAAAGGTGAGAGAAACATAAATACTAAATTCAATACAACTAAGATAATACAAAATAATGTCGAATAAACAGAAAATGAAAATAACTCTTCTGAAGTTTTGTTGTCCATATCCTGAAAAGAGAAAAACCTGTAGGGGAGTGAGAACATCGTCCTCAAAAGGGTTCTCACTATAGGATTACAGAATTGCTATAATAAGATACAAAAATAAAATCGTTTTTAAAGTACAGTGATTAATAACCGCCTTATGCTTCTTTTCAAAACCAAAGATTTAATCTTTAAAATACAAAATCCTTTTTAAAAAGAAAAGCTGTTAATTTCTCAGAAATCTAAAAGCCTTTTTTAAAAGTTTTTCCTAGACAGCATGAATGACCAAACTATTCCGCGCATAGGCTCATTAAGTCTATGCTGAACCAGTTTAGTTTTTCATACTTTTCTAAACCAAAAGCACAAACCCAACACAGTTTTCAGCTCATCTCATAATCAACCACGGCCCTAGGCCCAAGCAACTCAATCAACAACCAATTCATCACAATCCAACCAATTTTCAGTCACAAACACAAGTAATTAAGGTTCAAACACAAATCAAGCAGTTATATCAAGTAGAGCAATTAGCAATTAAACATAACTATTCACATAGACAAACCAAATACAATATGCACACCCATACAATGTCATATAAATGCATATGATGCATGCCTGTCCTATGGCTAATGAGCTTATTTGTCGGTTATCTAGCCAACCCGACAAGTTTGAAAACCTTAGACTGTCCCCCGTCGCGCATCCCCATGAGTCTATGCATAGATTTTACATTCATACATCATTCAAATCACTCACTGGGGGCTATCCATACCTGGGAATTTACACGTGCCCGGTCACCCTTACGACGTAGGGTCAACAGAGTATCGAGATTCAACCTGGAACACGTGGTGGCAAGCCACGGTTCTTACCCAGGGAAACTCATATCTCAGATATCATTATTCATAAGCCATTTCATAATCATAATCATTATTTAATCATTCATCAAAACCATAAGTCACTTTCTCTTTCTCAAATCTCTTCAAACTCATAAATCAACTTTTTCCTCAAAATCAATTCTCTTTCAAATCTTAGTCACTTAATATAACATTTTACAAAACTTCCAAGAAACTTTCAATCATCACCTTAAAATGGAACTTTCTTTGAGAAGACACAAGACTCTAGGGAAGAATAACCTGCCTCACTTCTTAAACTCTTTAGAAATCCTCGGAATCATAATTTCTCAAACTGAAATCATTTAAAATGGAGACTTAAAACCAAAACCAAGGCATGTAGGCCAAAAGTTCCGAACCAGTTTCAAAACCAACATTATTTAAGTCCAAAGACTCAATTTCTTTTCATTCTGAAATCGGAAACTTTCCCTAAGGCTCGGATTTTTTTAGTTAAGATTTAAAGAATACTTCAAAAGCAATGCAAAATTAAGTAATCAAAGTTCAATTTCCTTTAAAATCCGCTAAAACTCCTCCAAAGGTACTTCTTTGACCAAACCGCAAAACATAGGTCCCCTCATGTTTAAATCAAACTTAAAACATAAGCTTTCCTTAAAAGATTAAACTTGAATCACCTATTTCTTAATAAATCAAGAACCAAACAATAGAACCTCTCGAATCCAATCCTTTTCTAAATCATATTTTAAAACAAAATCTTGAATTTTATAAAATTTCGACAGCATCTTCCCTAAAAATTGGACTTTGCCACCCGTTTTGGGTCCCAACCAAACTAGTATACAACCCCTTCCACGAGTTCAAAACCAAATCAGTTTAAAATCAGACTAATTTCGAAAATTCATATCCTTCTCATAATTCAAGAAATCAAATCCAAACTCAATCTATTTTTAATGAACCAAACTCGTTTTCCGAAATTGTAATGAAATATTTTAGCAGCCAACCATATAACCAAATCAAACAACAATCCAATCCAACCATAAATACGTTCATCAACAGCCCACCAATACATAAGGCTTATACAACCACCAAAAGTACATTTATCACATTAATATCCATTTATAACAACTCCAAATCATAAAATTAAGTTCTTTGAAAAGGCCCCTACCTCGAATACGACTTAACCACGCGACAAAAACTCTTTTTCTCACAGCCCGCAACAACACAACCTCAACCACACCAACTTTAATGACGGCATGTAAGAACCAAACTCAAACATAAAGCATTAACGTTGTAAGGACCTTAGAAACATATAATAGAATAAAATCCATAGAGGTTCAGGACGAGGAACAACTTACTATACTTACAAATAAGCTAGAGAATAGAGCAGTAGCAACTCCGATGACGATGCAGCAGCTTGATGTCGCATGCAACCGTCTTAGAACCCAGCATGCAAGACCCATAACTCGATCCTATGACACCTAAATCTCATATCCCTAAATAACTTAAAATGGAAGTACTATTTCAAAGGTTTCGAAACGAAACGCTTACCCAAACAAGGAAGGACGGTTGAACTGAAAAAGTGGTAACTCTGATGGTGGTTTCGGTGATCACAACCACGTTCCCAGTGACCCGAACGGCAGCAGAGGATCCCAACGGTGACGGCACATGTAGATCGGTGTCGGCAGCAGCTTCTAACGGCGACTAGAGCTTTGACAACGGCTACGGTTCTCCCCGGCGGCTCTGCTCAACGGTGACGAACCCAGAGACGGCGACGATCACATGTGCAGTAGTAGCAGCCCTCGATGACGGCGATGGCGGCGGCTTTGCACGGTGACAACGAAAGCTTCGAGGACAGTGACCCGCGACCTCCTCTCCTTCGCGTCTCTATTCTCGACGGTGACGCAGCTTGGTGGTGGTGCGACTGACGGTGGCGACGGTGACGCGATGGTGGCGCTGGCTTCCCTCGGCGATGATGGCATGGATGGCTACAGCAGCGAGAATCCTTCTCCCTCTTTGCGTCTCTCTCTCTCTCTGTCGTTCCCTCTCTCCTCCAGCGTGGGTGGCTGGTGCGACGGCAAGCTGGGCAGCGAGGCGTGGCGGATTCGGTGGATCGGTGGAGGCGGCAGCTCTCTTTCTTCTCCCTTACCCCCTCGACGCTTCCTCTGTTTTCCTTCTTTCCCCGATTATGTTTCCCCCTCTTCCCTTTCTTTCTTCTTTTCTTTCTTGTTTCCACTCACAACCGTGTCTGTGTATGTTGGTGAGGAAGAGTGAGGTGTGTGCTGAGTGTGTGAGCCGTGGGTGGGGGATTGGGTGAGAGAGATGAGCATAGTGTTAGGATTTGGGGATAGTTTAGGTATTTTTATTAAAAATAAGGTTAGTAGTGTAATTTCATAAAATAATTAGGAAAATAAAATAATAATCAAAAAACCAAATTAAGTATAAAATTTCTATCTTTAATATACCTTCTAATTACAAGTTGTAAATTATTTTTCATTCGAATACTAATTTAATAAAAATTAGATAAATAAATTAGTTCTCCTTTATTTATAAAATAAGGTCAAAAATCTAAATATTAAAATTAAGGCATATAAAATATTCACTATTTTTTTTCAATTATAAGAACACTATATAATAAATAATAATTTACTCAACTTATATATAATAATCTCTAAAAATAAAATCTTAAAATAAATATAATAGTTCATAAATAATTTATTAATAACTTTTTAAAATCCGGAGTTTTACATTCTACCCCACTTATAAAAATTTTCGTTCTCGAAAATTAACTTAATACACAAAATACCAAAATAGTTTTGAATACTTTACTTTCGTATACTTTAGAAAACAAAGGTCTTGGCATATATATACATATATATATATATGTATATAATTTTCTGAATACCGAAAATCTCATAAAAATTTAGGTGTAAGGAAAAAGTGTGGTCTAAAGTAAAAGTTACAGGATGGTTTAAAGCAAAGATGTCACATGGGGCTACAATTTTACCAAAACTTGAAGCATAAGAGGGTGCAAGTGTTCTAGTTAGGTGTTTGCGAAAACAAAGGGGATATCTTGGTGGCAAAAGTTTGAAAATAGGTTGATGTAAACAAATAAAATGACGCCTGTGAACCAACCTCATACCAACTTCAAAACTCCAACTTCCCAACTCTATCAGTCACTTCACAATGCTATAACCCGTCATAAGCCTAACATCTGCCAACTTTCACAAGGAACAAAACTCTCACAACTCCTCAAGATGTTGCACACTTACCACTCCTCCTTTTCACGTTCACGAACAGCATTCTAAAAAGACTAACATTTTGCTTGCTATGGCTAAAGGTCATACGTGACTCTAAAAACTAAAGCGATTCTCGAGTTTATTCAAAAGAATACAAGACCTTGAAAAAGGACAAGCGACAAGGACAATATCTCAAGGACTTGAAAAAATTGTTGAGATCACAAGTAATCAGGGATGCACAAGGAATGAAAAGTTCCAGAAAGGAAATTAGTTTGGCAATCTCAAGAATGATTCCCGAATCAATGAAATCCGATGGGAATAATAAAAAGAAAAGTAGTGTTGTAATTTGAACAAAATCAAGTTGAATCAAAGAAGTGTGAAGTTTATAGAAGAAGAATGCCTTAAACTTAAGACAGTTTGTAAGACTTGAGTTAGGATCAAGAATATCTTCGAACGCATTGCTCATAAAGAATGAAACTTTTTTAAAACCCATTTCACATTCTCAAAGAAAAGGTGTAACCAACATTTTGCAAAAGAATAACAAGAGTATGAATGTGGCATCACTTTAATGCAAATTTCATGTTGAAATAGATTATGTAGAGTTTTAAAACAAAATGAACATTAGTTTGACTAAAAGCAAATTATTTCCTCAAATATTTAGAAAGGTAGTTAGGTGCATATCTTAACCAAAAGTATGCATAAAACTCGGAAGAAAATCAAAAGTTTGTTCAAAATTTTCTCAAAGCTCATATTCAATCAAACGTGTGTAAATGTTATAACAAAGATAGAAGAAGTCAAACTTTATTTAGAAAAGAAAGATCTGAGGTAAAAATTTCCGTAAACACACTTTTATCAAAAGCAGGGATCTGCGTACGCGCGATAAGATTTTTAGAAATTTCCATAAAAAAGTGTACGCTAAGTCAAAACAATCTTATTAAAATTTTAATAAATGGCTTTCAGTTACAATCAAGCAAGAAAATTTTAATTTGAAACTTCTTCAAAAGAATTCAAAACTTCATCAAGATAATTCAAAACAAGTCTCCGAAAATATACTTGAAATTACCACCTTTGCAGGAATATTCAAGGGATTAAGGTGCATTTAAAAGTAAATCAGCCCATATGAGAAAGGATCTTTAAATCAATGGAATTCAAACAAAATTCACTAGGCTTGGAATATCAAACAAGTTTTCGATTGATCCAAAGGAATACAAAATACGCAAAAAAAGATAACCCAATCAATAGAAAATTCTCAAGAAAGAACCTTTGACTAAAGAAAGACAATTAAAAGGGCAAACAGTGCATTAGATGGAAACAAAGTCAAGCTAACTCGGATGAGGGTGAGATTCATAAGAGAAGGAAAATTAAGACTAACGGTGACGTTCACAAGAGTAAGAGAGTAATTAAATACAAAATCAAATATGACATCCATGGAAGTGAAAAGCTTAAAAAGGAATTGGTCCGTTCTTGAAAGTGAAGATATGAATCCGACATTTTCGAAAGAGCAAAGAATGCTTAATTAACATGTTATGCTAAACCAAATTCAAATTAAAAAAATAGATCAGGTGGAATTTATTAAATGAAAACCAACTAGAAGGAGACAAAAATCTTCCTTTGAAGAGTATCTAAATACATAATCAAGCAAAAATATTCATAAAAATTGTAATATAGTTGTTAGAAAATCAAACTATATATATATATATATATTTAAAATAAGTATATTTTCATAAATCAGTAAAAGAATTGGCGAGGTATTAGGAGTAAATAGTTTCTAAACTGCATAAAGAATTTTTAAAGTTCTATTTAGAGGAGGTTATACTGAATCAAAAACGATTTTATAAATGCTTTAAGAATTATAGTTGTGGATATAGTCAAGTAAGAGAAAAGTTAAATCACAATTTCTTTAGAAAGAACTTGGAATAGGAGCTTAAAGAAATACACTGCATCAACAAGACCAAAGTTGTATCAAAGAATATATGGATCAAGAAAAGGGTTCAAACAAAGGAAGGCACACACACCAAGGACATTAGGCAGATATATGCGGTTGGAATCAAAGGAGAAAGCATATGAACTGAGGAGGAGGGTTGGGACAATCAAACTACTTTCCAAAAGAAAATAGCAAACAAGAAATTCAAGATAAACCATGAAAGAACACGTCACATGGCTTCAGCAGAAAACTAGACACATAGCCGAGTAACCTTGTGAATTAATTTCTAACGTTCCCAAAACCCGCAATTCGCGTTGTCTATAACTTGTATATTGTCTATGATAACCCATTAGTGCTTCCATATACATAATTTACTAGTGTTAAGCCGGCCAAACTTAATACCAGAAATTAAGCAATGCAAGACTAATGGCATTAATCAATAGACCGTCAAGTGCATAAATCTCTAATTCTTGTTATCCAAACAAGACCTACTACATGATAGACTCTCAGAGTATGCAATTGAAGCATAGTCAGTTCATTCCTCAGGCTCTACAGGAAGGACCGCTTTGATACCATAATGTAACATCCTAACTATCAAAAGGTCACGCTTCCGACTGCACCACTCTGATAGCTCGGGTATTACGACGACTTTTAAAATATTTAATACCAAAATATGAGTCTGTTTAAAATTTTAAACCGTATAACCGCTCAAGAGACTTCTTATCTGACAACATACAACCACATTTACAAAACAAACCACAATACTTACAAAAGATACATACAGAGATAAGGATGAGATGTGTAGCTCAGATTAACTTGCAAGAGATAATTATCAAGTGATAATCATTTAAGGACATATTTTTATTTTATCTGGTCAATTGCTTGGCTCTTTTACCAGTGTTAAAGTCATTGACAATGAGATGATAAATCATCTTAACTCTAAAATATTTTGGTGCAATTTACTTGTTCTAAGAATACCGTTAAAAATCTCTTACTTGCTAAATTTTGACCTAGTAATTATGTGATACAAAAAGCTTTTACTATTTATTAAAAAAATATTACTTTTATAAATAGTAAACTTATATATTTTTATTTTTGATACGTATTTGGTTCATTGAACTGAGTCAAACCGTGATACACAAAATTACAGAAAGTTCTGAAATTTCGTGAAATGTAAAATTAAATTGTTACATGAATTTTTTACGCACTTAAATTCTATTGTCATTATTATTAGTACTTCTTCTAAAATACATCAATTACAAACAGCTCAAACAATTAAAAATTTAAAAAAAATGTGCAAATCAACTAAGCATGTTGCAAAGAATTAGGGATATTCGATGGAGCTCTCACTTTAATTTTTTTGTAGTTTGCTAAAAATGTTCACTCCTACCAACATTGTTCGCAATAATATTGTAATACCTTACCACACAGAGCCTTACGCTTAAGTCGTAAAGCAGAGGTGACGAGGTATTACGATCTCTAAAAGTAAAATACATACATAAATATAGTTGAAAGGATTTATAATTAGGAGCCTTGAAGAAAAAGCTAAGCAAAAGCGAAAATAGAATCGTATCACACTCGCAAGGTTCATCGTAAACGGATAGGTAAGATCAAAAGAAGACTAAAAATATAATATACAGATCGGAGTTCCAAAACACATATCTCAAGCTCCAGACTCGACCTATGAAGCTAAGGTCGGCCAGAGTATGTAGTTATATATATATTTATACAACCCATAATATAACTCAAACTACAGAATAAATACCTGTTTCTCCAAGTCAACCTCTAGGATGGACAAACATAAAATATATACGGAGGAGAATCTATATACATATATACATAGCATAAATACAAAATACAACATCCCAAAATAACCACATTTTGCTTGCACAGGAAACTCCAGATGCTCAGCGACTTGACTCTCGACTTACATCTGAAAAATAACAGAATATATATGGAATGAGAACCGGAGGTTCTCAGCATGGTAAAGGTGCCCACATAGTTAATATAAAAGGTCCCGGGCAAGCCAGAGGCATTCCTAGAACTTCGACACTCAGATTTCATCTTAGAGACCCAACAAAACTAGAAATTAAGTAAGTTATCTAAGGTATTCAAGTTCTAAATCTAACTTTAACTTAGCACTTCACTTTTTGTCTCCTCCAATCCTCCGAATTACCGGTGGAACAACTTCTGTTCACTCTTCCGCCAAGAGAGGGTCTCTCAGAAGCATACACATACAATTCAAATAAAGAAAACATAAATAGAGGTACAATTACAGCAAGTAGAACAAGTAACAGATAAGCAGAATTAAGCAATTAAGCAAACCAAAACAATGCATACTCAAGCAAAACATACAAATACATATGATGTATGCCTGTCTTGTGGCTGATGAGTCTCATCTGTTGGTTATATTTCCAAGCCGACATGTCCTGGTAGTTAACCATTGGATAGTCCCTCTGTGTGCGCATTCCCAAGCTCAAAAATAATATCCATAGAGTCAAACTCCAAGCTCAATATAATATTTAAAATTTATATATGTATGCATGCCCATGGGGGAACCCAGGGAGTTAAAGTATCCAGTCAAATCTTGTGACAGAGGGTCTACAAATAGTCTCAAATATACAAGCCACATAATAATATTTTTCTTTTTAAAATAACATTTCAAACCAAAACTTCAATTCTTATAGAAATTTCGGTAGTATCTCCTCTAAAACTCAAATTTCTGCCACCCTTCAAGTGTCCCAACCACCAAACCAAACACCTCTCAGTCATTCAAATCATTTCCAGTATCAACTTATTTTAAAATCAAACAAATACTAATATTAAATCTTTTTCCATAACCAACCAACTCTAATAGCAAATCATTAATACAACCAGACCACACATCTTATACCATATACATAATCCATAAATAATTCGTTTAGTTCATTCCTATCCGAATGTCTTCTAGCCTAAGTTTTCACGTGACATTAAACATTAACTACGAGAAACCAAAATCATACGTTGGCCGATTCCTCCCTAAACTTGGAACACCACAAAAACCTCTCCTTTCACAAGCTCCATGCTTCTAAACATCAATTCCTCAAGCCTAATTATCAGGATTTCTTTCCAAACTGCCCAATTGAACTTCAAATCAACCAAAACACAATCCATTTCACACAATATCACTATAATCATCATAGGATTCACTAATTCAATATTTCACAAGGGTTCAATAGTTTCTTACCTTACCCACAAATCTATTAGACAAAACCCAGTGATTCTTGCTTCTATAGTTTGCCTAAACCATCAATATCATTCAATTCCTCAATACCCAAACCTTAAAATCACGAAATTGAGGAGAGGGAGAACTGGGAGAGAAATGCTAATTTTTTTACCATTTTTTTAATAGAATTAAAGAAAATTCTGAGATAAACACGTGGTGCTGACGGCTCGTCAATCGGAGCTCCAGATTGAATGTTATGGGCGATTGAATTTTCGGAGGCATTAGGTTTTTCTTTTACATCGGTTTCTCTCTTCTCCCTTCAACGACGTGAATTTCCCTTTCATTGAGGGAGAAGTAGTTGAAGCCACTTATAAAGGAGTGAACAGGTTGAGCCTTGGGTTCGGTTTGGGCCCGGTTTAACCGGTTCAGTATTAGTCTATTTTTAGGTCAAAATATTTAAAATTAGTGTCAAAATTCGTATTTTTAATATTTCTACTCCTCTAAATTATAACAATTGATTTTACTAATTTTATTAATAATAATTAATTTATTGGATAATTATTTATTAATTTCTCGGGGTTTACAATTATGATTATAAACAAACAAGGTAATTAAAGAAGAAGCTAGCATGTGCATATGAGTATTGGAAGGATAGCATGAATAATTGAAGTTTTCATCTGGAATATTTTGTGAAATTTTTGAAATTTTGAAAAACCTTGAAGAAGAAACCAAGTAATGATCAAGTAAGAAAAAGGGAAATAATGATAAAGCTGAAGGCTCTGAGTACCAATGACAAATCATTAGTCAAGTACTTGTGGTGTTTATGTATCAAGCAAAAAGCTTGAAAATAAATACTTAGAGTCAAGGCTAGGCTCAAGTACAAATCACTCTCTCAAAGCTCAAAGCTCTGTGCATCAATGATTAGAGATTAAAGTAAAGAAACATATGAGCTTAAAGATTTCTCTAGTTAAATGCATGTGGTGCTTATGTATCAAGTGGTAATACTTGAAAATAAAGAATTTTAAGTCAAAGCTAAAAACAAATGGTGCAAGGCACCCAAGAAGCTAAGCTAAGAAAAAGATGAAAAGCTTGTTTCAGCGAAGGAATATAAAGAAAATATTTCATAAAGTGAGTTAGATAAAAACATCAATCATTTGAATTTCTTTTGTGATTGTTGAATACATAGTAAACTAGCCAACCATGAACATTAAATTGCTACTCTTGTCACCTTGGATTGTCAAATTGTATTGCATGATTCTTTATTTTCTTGAGGACAAGCAAAGCTTAAGTTTGGTGTTGTGATGCATGCGCATCATGTTGTGTTTTCTATGCTTTTTCATAAGAAATCAATTCGTAATGCTTAATTATGGAGTATTTTTGGTGCTTAAGTTGGAAATTGCTTTGATCCTTTTGATTTGATAAATTTTATAGAAAATAAGACAAAAAGAAGCAAAAAATACAAAACAAGCTCAAAAGAAAAAAAGAGAAAGTTTTGGGCACGCTTTAAAGCTTAGGATACACTTTAGAGCCTTAGGCCACGCTTTTGAAAGCGTGGCCCTAAAGCGTGCCAAGGGCGTGTGGAGTGGCGTGTATGTGGCGTGTGTGTGTGTGTGCGCTTGTGCATGCACTATGGACTGCAAGGGAAGTGGCACACTGGGCCACACTTTGTTGGACAGATTGACCTCTCCCCACTCTAATAAGGATAATTTAAGCTACAAAACTCCAAATGAGATGATTCTAGTGTTATTAGAAAGTAAAATTTCAGAGATTTACAATCATATATAACACTTCATAGTGGACACCGGATTTGAGGTTGCGATTAACCCCGAAAAGGCAACATGAGAATAGCATCAGCATGTCACATGCCAGCCTGACCTCTTTACTTTCAAAGGAATATAACTTGAGATATAAAGGTCAAAATGATGCGCCTCTAGCGGCATTGAAAAGTATACATCCAGAATTTCTAACTATATATAACACTTTATAGTAGAAGCTGAAGCTGAGGGTGAAAATCATTATTCTTTCAGCATTGTAAACCTGGCATGTACTATGACGTGCCTGCGAAGTGGCACGCTGGGCCACTATCCCAAACGGCCAAAATGGGAGTGTGTACTGGCGTGTGGCCAGCGTGTCTCATTCCACACTCCCTCGTGCCTTAATTTCTTGCAATCTGGGTGTATGGAGTGGCGTGTCTGGGAAGTGGCATATCGGACCATTTTGACAGACTAACCTCTTCACCTTCGAAAGAGCATAACTTGAGCTATAGAGATCCAAATGACACGCTTCTAGTGGCGTTAGAAAGGTGACTTATAGAGATTTTTTCAACAATATATAATAGTTTATATTGGGTATTCAGTTTGGGACCGCGAATGATCCCATCTTTCAGCATTGCAAAATGTGTGTGTTTAGCAGCGCGTAACCAGTGTGAAGATTTTACACGACTTCGAATTTGTACTCCCAGGGGCACCATTTTGGTGCTGGCATGTAGAGTGGCATGGGAGAGAAGTAGCACACTGGGCCACAATTACAGGAAGCAATTTTTATCCAGAATGGGCGTGCCAATCAAGTGGCACTTGAACCACACGCCAGCTTTCCCCTGCAGCCTCTAACCTTCAACCAAGTCCACTCCAGCCTACTTACAAGCCACAATTCACAATAAATCAAAGTTCAAAGACCTATTAACAAGCAATCAAGTCCAAAATAATCATCTAGAAGTAGTTATAAAATTTATATTTGATGTAATTTGAATTAAATTTCATTTGCATTTGTAATTTCGGATAGCTATAAATAGGACCTTAGATTCATTTTGTTAGACACACCCCTGGGAGGGGAGTCTTCAGACATTCCTTCCACTCTCATTCTCTCTTACTCTCTTTCACCTTCTTTTTTTATACATTTTGTAGTTTCTTTGTAGTTATGAATGTCTAATTCTCTTCAATTGGAAAAGAGAGCTCTGTTGCAATTTAATGGATTAATTTGTTTTCATTCTTCATCTTCAATTCTTCTTCTTTTTTTTTTTCTTTAGAAAGATCTTCGACCTTCATTTTAATGATTCAAATTCTATCAGAAGAGGAATTGAATCTAATAAATTCTATGTGAACTTTGGAAAAGGAATAATAGAATTATGCTTGAAGTTCTTTCTCATAATGGTTATAAAATTGGGTTTGGGATTGATACGTGACATATAATCATCCCAAAACTTGATTTATGAAATTGTGTGACTCTAAATCAGAGACCAATCTTCATCTCTTCTCATGAATAATTAGATCAAGAAATTGGCAATTGCTCAAGTTACGAGAGATTGAATTTCCAAGAAATTGAAATTCAATCACTTATGATTTGCCAAGAGATCAATGATTGTATGATTGAAGTGGAGATGAGAACTATTGATCCTGAGAATGCAATATCTCTTGATCCCAATGTTCTTTTTATTTTTCATTCTTGTTATTTACTTTCTTGCACTTTAATTTCTAGTACTTTACTTTTTCGTCATTTACTTTCTTGTCATCTTATTGCTTCCATTTACTTTTTCTTTAAGTCATTTACATTTCTTGTTTGCTTATCACTCAATTATGATCATCTAACTAGAATAATCAATTAGTTATTGTTTGCTTAATCCTTTAATCCTCGTGGGATCGACTTCATTCATCGTGAGTCTATTACTTGATACGACCTGGTGCACTTGCCGGTAGTTCTACAAATATTGTTTGTAAATTCCGTATCATACGCACCAATCAGAAAACATTTCCCACTCGTGCATACGCATTACCCCCGTGCGCACGAACAACTTGCACATTCTCTCTTGTGCATATGCATCACCCCTTGTGTATACGCATGAGCTGCAACACTCGTTTTAAGTGGGGCGTACCCACCACCTTTTGCGCACGCACACCAGGCCAAAATCTTGGTTTTCTGCATAATCTCAGTCTCAATTTCATGCCAAACACATCATCATTCAACCATCAACAAAACACCAAATCGTAATCTTCTTCTTCTCTTATTATATATTTCAAATTATTATCTCATATGTATGCTTATTTATTGATTTTAATATAATAAGTTAATAGTCACTTTTAAAAATTTATTTTTTAATTTTTGTTTATATTTTATTTTCTATTTTTTATTTTTTAATAGTCTATATGTAAAATATGAGTTGTATAATAGAAGTTGTTAACATTTTTTAATTTAATATCTATAATTTTATATGTATCACATCTATAATTTTAAACACATAATCTCTATAATTAATGAATTGGTATTAATTTATTATTTATGATCTTATTTTGTAGGTTAAAAACTAATACTTTTAGACGTTTTTAATAAATAGAGACTAATCAAATATAAGATATTTTTATTTTTTATAAAATATATTGAGGTAATTTGAAATTTTTTTAGGATTATAATATAAAATATATTAAGGTTATTTGAGATTTTTTTAGGATTAAAAATATTAAAATTTAAAATTTTTATTTAAGAAAAAATTTATAGAATTATAAATGTAATAATAATGAAAGAGTATTTTTTGAGATTTAATTCATATTAAATTTAGAATTGACTTGTAGTATAATTAAAAAAGAGAAAATAGTTATAAAAAGAAATTAATTGTGTCAACTAAGTTTGGAGAGTGATTCACACTTTTTTATAAGTACAAACGTTATTGATCATGTATTTTGATTTATTATCTATAATATTTTGTCTATCTAGTATTACTCATATTGTTGCCACTAAAAATTTATCATTGAAAGTGAGTTTTATTGTAACGATAGTTAACATTATGTTTACAAGTGTTTAATCTTACAAGAGATAATACTTAATTTGGTCCTAAATTTGAATGTGAATCTTAATTTAGTTTTTAAAGTTTCAATTCCCTTAATTTAGCTTCCAAATTTTACAAATATGACTCGTATTAGTCCTTGAAAAATTTTTCAACATATAGACATTAATGGAATGTTGTCGTGCACAATCAAATTTCACGCTAGACTTTGTAAAATGATGTCGTTTTGGTTTTAACACTCAAATAACCTAAAAAATACATCGTAAGTGGTATTTATTGAAACTTTATCTAATAAAATAAGTGATACGACAACGTTTTTGGGCTATTTGAATGCCAAAACCAAAAGTGCATCATTTTATAGGTTTAAGCATGACATATGACTGTTCATATCAATGCTCTATTAACGTTTTTGTACCGAAAATTGTTCCAAGGACTAATGTGAGACACGCTAACAAAGTTTAGGGGATTAAATAGAGATAATTAAAATTTCAAGAGCTAAATTAAAGCTTACGTACAAATTTAGAGACGAAATTGAATATTAACTCAAATAATTAACACAAGATATAATGGAGAAATATCAAATGTATTATCATCTAAATCTCACAACAGATTGATATATGTTCTCATCATAAATAAATGGAAGATGGTAGGTTCACTCTCTTGAATTTTACCAAACCTAGCTTGCTTTAAAGATAAGTGCAATTTGTCCAATTTCAAAATTACATTATATTTTAGAAAAGACAAATTCCAATAAATCTAAATCATGAGTATATGGTAGTGGACGTGAGGTCCACCATTTGTTCTTGGAACAATGATACAAAACACCTACTCGCAGGGTCCTCAATAATGAATTATTGTATGGCATACTATTTAAAGTTAAACTAGTTCAAATAACTCCACATTTTCATCTTTAAAATATGGCCACACTCTGTAGCCATGAAGATGAGGAAAATATTCGTACATATGATTCAACACTTAACACGTACCAAAAGAGGAGATTCACGCATAGTGAAAAAAGATTACACTTGAATTGCCAAAGACGAGGTAACACAATTATAGCGCAAAAGAGGGCTTAAATGGGGCTGCCAGAAATGCTTATTTTTTCCCAACATGGGTTGGCATGAAAAAAGGCCTACAAAATTATGAAGAAATTTGTCATAACGAACTCATAATATGTGTGGTCAAAGCCTTGGCACAAAGGACAAGAAAAATTCATTTGCCTCGTGAATCATTATTCATTATATTCGGTTTTGAAATTTAGTTGATATTAAGTAGTGGATAAATATTCTTAAAGCTGTGTTTATTTTCTGAGATTGGAATTAAAAAAATTAGGATTGAAAAGGGGTGTAAATTATCAAATTGAAGAAAAAGATATTGTAAAATTAAACCAAAATTGATAACAATCAAACTAAAAACTTAAAAAATGGTTTTTTTCCTTCATTTAAATCGACCAATTTGGTTTATTTTTTGGCTGGCTCAATAAAAATCAAACCGAGCTGAAGTGATGTATGTGCACTCACACAATGCGCCTCCTTCCCTAATTTTTTTTGTTCCAAGTCTTTGTCCATCATCCTCTTCCATGCTCTTGGAAAGTGAGAGCCGGAGTTTCGACCGTTCTAAAGTTTTGTTCATTAGCCTCCATTCTAATCGGTGATCTTTTGCTTTTTGCAATAGCACATCAGTCAGTCATCACCACTCTCAAGTACGCCTCAAGCAGTCCGAGCAGTCCAGTGTCCATTACAAGAAAACGTTGAATATCATCGGATTTATCATCGATTTTAGCGTCGTAGGTAAGCGACGGGTTTACCAAAAAATTTGGTAATAAATTCATCGGGTAAAAAAATTACCATCAAATTTAATTTTTCGCTGATAAATTCGCCAGTAATAAGTAGAGGGGGAAAAAATAAAATTTGACACGATCATTACCGTCGGATTTAGGGAAGAAAATCCGATGGTAAGATAATTAAATGAAACGCACCGTTTTGGTCATAGGCTGTGGGTAACTAGTGGATTTTTCTGCCGGTAAAATTGACCCTAAATTCGAATTTACAAAGTCTTCCCCTCCATTTCTGCAACATCACCAACCTTACTTTTCTCCGCTTTCTCTTTTTCTCTCATCGTCAGCCCCTCCATCCCCACCATTCGCTATTGTTTCGCCGATAACTACCGCCCTCACTCACTCTCATTGCTGGTCCTATCACTCAGTCACTATCCTCAACACCACTAGCAGCGTCGTCGCCGCCTCCAGTAGCATCTTCGCCGCTCATCATTGCTGCCTCCCGCAGCTTCGTCATCGGTGTCTCGTCACGGTATTCTTCCGTCGTCGCCACATTTTGTACTAAGTCTCTTTCTCTTATTAGTTTCTTTTAATTTTTTCAATATTTGGAGTTTAGGGTTTATTCAGTTTTTTAAACTATTTTAAAATTGTTAATCTTCTGGGTTTGTATCTCTGTTTATTCAATTGTTTGTGTAATTATTGATGAATTTTTTTGTGGATGGTTTGTTTAATTTTTTGTTTAATTGTCAGGTATACATATACAAATGCTGCTGCTTGCCTCCTTTACTTAATAAATTGAATAGGATGAAAATAAATTTGTTATTATTTTTGTTCCAATTGATCTGTTACATTTTATGTCATGTTTGTAAACCTCTTATTATTGTTTAAGTGTTTTTGGAGTATTTAATTATAAAAAAATATTAAAATTAATCTCTGATATTTTGATATTAATTTTATATTATTATGGATATTTTTTTATGGAGGATTATATTTTTTTAATTAAATAATTTAGCATGTTTAGTAAACTAACACAAGTACAGTTGAGAATGGAATGTTCAACCCTTTAACGAGTGTACTAATTGGAGATACAATTGATGTTTTTAGAAGAAATGGTAACAATAAACAAGTTGTTCATGAAGTTTCCAAGATAAATAACTAGCACTCTTTAATTAAAAATAAGTGTTCTCGAGACATGAGAATAGGCAAATGTTTTATGAGCATCTAAATAATCTTTACATCTCTTTCACCCTTTTTGTTCTTAATTTTTATTGAACCAAACAAATGCAAAGTAATTGTTATTACACACTGAAGTGTAATAATTTAACTAGTCTCGTTGTCTCAATTATTTTACTACTAGTATTAAATCGGTGTGATGTACAGGTTTACATTTTAATTTGACATGATAAATCAAAAATAATATTCTATAATTATAAATTTCTCGAGTTTGATATAACATTATTATTGTCATTATATAATAAACGTACTGAATATGTTGTTTTATCTTTATTCAAAGTAAAATACAAACAGAATAGTTTGAAGTCTATAATATTCTTAAATCATAAAAAAAGAGACCTGAAAAAATAATAATATATATATAACTGTAATAGTAGCTTGTCAATTTTATACTAAACTTTATATCAAAAGGCTAATAAAAATTTATCGACAACTTAGTATTTAACTAACCTCGTTAGAAAAGTAATTAGCATATGATGTTGTGTTCCCTATTACATATTTCATTTCAAGTCTGAAAGTAGAGTTATAGATAAATTAGTTATATCTATAGTAAATATTTATACAAAAGTGTAATCATAAAATGTTATTAAAATGAAAATACTATTTTTCTTACCTAAATGTTAATAAAAAATTCTTTGAACATGACATTTGTTGTTAATGACTTTAGATTGCCGTCTTTGTCCAGAATTAGAACCTTGAGGCCACTGCGACTCTTAACTCTTGACAAAGCAACATAAAGTTGTCCATGGTTGAACACTAATTTTGGTAAGTAAAGCCCTATATGCAATAATGATTAACCCTGACTCTTGTTGATGGGCATTGCAAATCACACTGCTAACGCTATTAGATATTAGTAGCATCACAAATAGTTTTCTCAATTGATGACCAGATGTAAGTTCAGCTACCTCATTAATAACTACAATGAATTCCCTATCGTTACACAGTAGTCCCATGGAATAGCAAGCATCTTAAAAGTTAGAATAATCCCATTAATTGTCCTAATAGACTCATATGTTGTGCAATCTTTCTGAACAGTTAACAAAATTCTCATATAGTAGATATCACATGTACCCGGTGGAACATAATTTAACCTCCCAATAGAATTTTCTCGTTTGCGTAGATGTCATTCCTTTGCTTCTCTATTAATTCTTTCTCAACTTTGGGTAACGATGGTTTCACTGCTAAGTTCTACCAATACTTTTGGGAGGTAATTAAAATCGATGTTATCAACGCTATTGCTAGTTTCTTTTCTAGGAGACATATGCTATGTGCTTGTAATCATACATTTGTTTAATTCCAAAAGTAGCTAATACTAATTCTATGAAACATGTCAAACTTATTAGTATCAGTAGTGTTTTTTTCAAAATTATTTTAAAGATAATAGTGCACAGGCTACAAATTGTTATCGACAAAGTGATCAGTATTAATCAAATCACTTTTATCAAGGGAATGCTTATAAGTGATAATGTTTTCATTGCTCATGAATTTATGCATTTCTTGAAAAATAAGAGATTTGGAGAATAGGAGTTTGCTCTCAAGTTAGACATGAACAAGGCATATGACAGAGTAGAATGGAACTTTGTCTGGGCTATTAAGGAGAAAATGGGTTTTAGCAAGAAGTGGATGGAGTGGCTAAAAGAATATGTGACGACAGTCTCATACTCTATTATTGTGGAAGATAACCTCATGGTTATTTTAGACCATGTAGAAGATTGCTGCAAGTCCCTAGATTTTGAAAATTAAACTATTTATGATTTATTTAATTTATTCAAGAATATATTTTCAGAGATTTTCATATTAATTGAGTACCTTCTTATTATTGATTAAAATTTTTAGCGATTGAAAAATAATGAGAGTTTTATCTGCTTTAATTTGAATAATTAGATTTTGAATTTTATTTTATGATTTAAAGGAAATTAATTTAATTATTTCTAGTTATTGACTTAGAATATTTATTTGAAAATAAATTTGTAAATTGATAATAAATAAGTATTTTCACCGTCATCCCCTTCTCTAAACCTAAACCCAATTGCTTTAGGAAACAAAAGCAAAGGAAGAAAGAAAGAAACGTAAAGGGAGAGAGAGAAAGAGAGAAACGGGAAGAGATGGGGGAGGGGGAAATAGAGAGAAGGATTCAAGAGAGAGGGAGAATCGAAGAAGCAGCGGCGCCGGCGAGGAACCCGCATCGCCACCGAACCTCATCGCACCCAGGTCAGTCGTCTTCAGATCCGCCGCCGTATCTCCCATCAGAGATGTCACTGAGGATACGCATGAGGGACAGACGCGTGGAGGACGGAAATAGCTGTTCCCTTTGTTGCCGAGCCACAGCTGTCGTCGTCAAAGCTCTTGTTGTCGTCGCGACTATCGGGTCATCACTGGAGGAAGTCTGTGCTGCTGGAGTTCACTAGAACCGCTTAGGGTTGTTGTCACTCCTCCTGGTTCTGTTCGAATCGTGTCACCGCATCTCTGGATGCTGGGAATGACATCATGGCTGCCGGGACCACCGCTTGAGACGTTGATTTTCGGTTCAGTGTTTCTTCTTAGTTGCGGTAAGCATTTTCAATGTTGAAATCCCTTTGGTCACTATTCTGTTAACTTACGCTGAGGTTTTGCGGCATAAATTGTTATAAGATTGAGTTTTGGTTATTATATGTTGCAATAAGAGTTGCTGTAGTTGCTGCATAAGCGGTTTGGAGCTGAGGTTGCGACTGCCGTTGATTGCTGGCCGAGAGAAAAGGGTTTCTGATGCGTTTGGTTCATGGGTTTTGATTATTCGAGGTAGGGAATTTATTTTAAAATTAATTGTTTTAATCTATGAATGCCAATGAAGTTTAATCAGTAACTACGAATAATTTAAAAATGTTGTAGATGACTAATTGATAGGAATAAGCTTAGTTTGAGATTGTAAAATTGTGATTTATTTGGTATTGAGATGAAGTTTGGTGTTATAATTAATTTATTGAGTTTAGGTCATGGCTGAGAATGTGATTGGTTTTTGTTATTATGAGTGATTAATTGATAAGATTAACTTTGGTTTGAGGTTGTGATTGATGTTGGTTTTCTGATTTTGATAGAGTTGATGAAATCCTAACTTTGTGTGATTGTGATAAATTGGTTGAGTTGTGGTTGTGAAAGGTGATTAAATTAGTGCTACTTGTTAAATTAAAATATGATGAGTTAATTATTGAAGAAATTGTCGTATTGATAATTGTAGAATGGTGTTGGATTTGGGTTTGATTTGGGAAGTTATGAATGTGAGGGAGCCCGCATGGGTAGTGAAGTCCAATTTTAAGGGGAGATGCTGTCCAATTTTTTTTGTAAAAATACACGAAAAGTGATTTCATTTTAAAAATCTGTTTTAGAAGCTTATTTTGAGAAATTATTGATCTGATTTATTAATAATGATTGGTTTGACTCAATGATATAAGATTTGAAAGGTCTGAATTTTATTAAAGTAGAAAGTGGCTTAGCTTCAAAGAAAATGTTTTAATTACTGAAAATTATTTGATTTTGATTTATTACAGAAAGTCTTGTTTTTAGCTTGATTTATTAAGAAAGTATAAAGTTTTACATTCAATTTTTTTAGAATAGATTTTGTTTCAAGTTATGATTTGAGTTCGGTTTATTAATAAGAAGAGATAATTAAAGGAGTCTACCACAGTAGAGTAGACAGCAAAGTTTGAAGAGAAATTGAATGCTATTTGGGCCTTAGTGCCAAGTGTCCAGTAAGGACAGCGATACGTAACGCTCACTGGAGACTAAAAAGAAGGTTACGGCTTAGTGAGGACGGCGATGCGTAACGCTCACTGAAGACCGAAAGGTAGTTTCCCCCATGAGGACGACGATACGTAACGCTCATGGAGAGGACGTTGGCTGAGATAAGGATGGCAGTACGAGACGCTTATCTCAGGACCAGTGTCAGGAATCGGACAACAAACCGATGAGCTCATCGCCTGTATAGGACAAGACATGCATCATCCTTATTTATGCATTTGCATTTGATTGTGTTTGCTTATCTTGTTTATCTGAGATTGTGTTGTTTGTCTTATTACAATTTGTTTCTGTGTTGATCTATTTCTTGTGCTATTGTTTCCCCTATGAGGACTGTGATACGTAACGCTCATGGAGGGGACGTTGGCTGAGATAAGGACCGCGGTACGAGATGCTTATCTCAGGACCAGTGTCGGGAATCGGGCAACAAACCGATGAGCTCATGGCTTTTATAGGACTAGACATGCATCATCCTTATTTGTGCATTTGCATTTGATTGTGTTTTCTTATCTTGTTTCTCTGTGATTGTGCTGTTTGTCTTATTGCAATTTGTTTGTGTGTTGATGTGTTTCTTGTGCTATTGTTTCTCTGGGATTAGGAACTGAGGTTGTGATTGAGATTTGCTTTAACTTTGGAAATTTAAAGAAAGTAATTAATTATCTAAAATAAAATTAAAAAGTATTTTCAAAGGTTTGATAACTATTAAGTAAAGTTAATTATTTGCATCTTAATCATTACTTTTACGGCATTTCCGTTCCCTACTGAGAAATTGTGGTTTGTTCTCACCCCAAAATCTTCCACCCTTTCAGTGACACAGGTCCGAAGACTCAGTTTGAAGCTGCAGGCGATTATTAGTCTTATTTGAGTTAAGTTTATGAGTTGAGTTGCTTTCATAGAATTTCCTTGCCTTTGTCATTTAAGATTTTATTTTATACAGAGGGATAGGAATTGTATCCGAATCTCATTTGAATCCTTTTGTATAATATTTATCGTTATTAATAATTATGTGACTATTATTATTACTTGTGTTCTTTGATGAATGATTTTAATTAATTAAAAAAAATTTCTAGAATTTTCTTAAAAATTAAAACACGATATCGAACTAAAGGCTCAATATTAAATAGTAAATAAGGAAAACAGGTTAGTAACGCCTTACTTTTTGTACGATCATGATGTGCTAAAAGTTAGGGTGTTACATTAGGTATCAGAGCTTATTAGAGCCTTGGGAATGGACCGACTATGCTTCATTGCATACTCTGAGTGTCTGTCATGTAGTAGGTCTTGTTCGAATAACAAGAATTAGAGCTTTAAGCACATGACTGTCTATTGATTAACGCTATTAGCTTACCATTGCATATCTATTAATGATAAGTATGGCCAACTTAATGTTGATGGTTTATGTATACGAAAAGGTTAACATGTTATCATAGGCAAAATAGAAGTAATAGGTAACGCGAATCGTAGGTTTTAGGAACGTTAGATGTTAATTTCTTGATGTTACTTGGTTACGTATTTGTTCTTTCATGGTTTGCCTAGAGGTTCTTATTTGAGATTTCTTTCTTGAAGAGTTAACTGATTATTCTCCAACTTTGTTCCCTGTTCATATGCTTTCTCATTTTATCCTTGTGTTGTTTAAACTCATCTTCTTGACTCGTACATTCTTTGATGTAATTTTTAGATTTAGTTAATGCATCAAAGTAAATCGTTGAAATTCTTGTGAACCTTGTCCAAGTTGCTTGTCCTTTTCTGAGGTATTGTATCTTTTGAGTGACTTGAGATTTGTTTTGGTGTCTCGTGCGACCGTTACACATAGCAAGTGGTGCATTAGTTCTTTAGGATGCGTTCGTGAACACGAAAGGTGGAGCTTGTAAGCATGTGACGTCACAGGATGTTTTGGGTTTTAAGTCCCGTGAAGAAGTTTGAGGAAGTTAGATTTTTGACCAGTATTGGGTTGCGATGTGTTTAATAAGGTTGAGAAATTCACGAATAGTTTATTTGTTAAAGTACATTTTAGAATGATGAATAAACGTCAGGAGTTGAAGTTTAGGAAGTTGAAGCTTTGAAGTTAGTACGAGTTTGGGGTGCAGACGATATACCCATCGTTTTAATACCAGCTTCTCTTGTAACCTTTTTGCATCGAGCCTATCTTGTATCTTCTGCTTTGTACCATATATTTTCCCTATAAATGTTTTAAGGTATGTGAACATCTTGGTATTCGAAACTATATATGTGTCTATATGCTGAAATTTTTTATCTTTCCATAAGATGTCTGAAAGTAAAGTGCCGAGATTTTGTGACGTTTTGAGTATTAAGTTGATTTTCGAGGACAAAATTTTTTATAAGTATAGTAAGATGTGAGACCCTAGATTTTGAAAATTAAACTATTTATGATTTATTTAATTTATTCAAGAATATATTTTCAGAGATTTTTATATTAATTGAGTACTTTCTTATTATTGATTAAAAATTTTAGCCATTAAAAAATAATGAGTTTTATCTGCTTTAATTTGAATAATTAGATTTTGAATTTTATTTTATGATTTCAAGGAAATTAATTTAATTAACACTAGTTATTGAATTAGAATATTTATTTGAAAATAAATTTGTAAATTGATAATTAATAAGTATTTTGGTAAATATTAGTGTTGGATTAAAATCAATTTTTAGTTTACTCTACTATCCCTAATTTTTTTTAAAATTACCTCAACTACCCTAATCCTAACCCTAATTTCAAAACACTTCCAGAAAATCCTAAAACTCCCACCGCCTCACCGCTATCCCCTTCCCTAAACCTAAATCCAATTGTTTCAAGAAACAAAAGCAGAGGAAGAAAGAAAGAAACGTAAAGGGAGAGAGAGAAAGACAGAAATGGGAAGATAAGGGGGAAGGGGAAATAGAGAGAGGGATCCGAGAGAGAGGGAGAATCGGAGAAGCAGCGGCGCCGGTGAGGAACCCACATCGCCACCGCACCTCATCCTCGTCGCCATCGCCATGGGTCCGCGCTGTCGTCTTCCTCACCACTAAAGCTTGAACATCGCTGCAGCCACCGCATTGTTGTCGTCATCTACAGATCCGCTGTCGTATCTCCCATCAGAGATGCCGCTAAGGATGCGCATCAGGGACAGACACGTGGAGGAAGGAAGACCGAGGAAGGAAGGGGCTATTTCCTCCGTTGCCAAGACACAACTGCCGTCGTCGAAGCTCTTGTCGCCATCGCCACTGTCGGGCCATCACTAGAGGAAATCTGTGCTGCTAGAGTACACCAGAGCCGCTTGGGGTTGCTGTCACTCCTCCTGGTTCTATTCGAATCGCGTCACCGCATCTCTGGATACCGGGAACGGCATCATGGCTGCCGGGACCACCGCTTGAGACACTGATTTTTGGTTCATTGTTTCTTCTTAGTTGCGGTAAGCGTTTTCGTTCTTGAAACCCCTTTGGTCACTATTTTGTTAACTTACACTGATGTTTTGCGGTATAAATTATTATAAGATTGAGTTTTAGTTATTATATGTTGTGATTAGAGTTGCTGTGGTCACTGCATATGCGGTTTGGAGCTGAGGTTGCAGCTACCGTTGATTGCGGGCCGAGAGAAAAGGGTTTCTCGATGCGTTTAGTTCATGGGTTTCAATTATTCGAGGTAGGGGATTTATTTTAAAATTAATTATTTTAATCTATGAATGCCAATGAAGTTTAATGAGTAACTGCGAATAATTTAAAAATGTTGTAGGTGACTAATTGATAGGAATAAGGTTAGTTTGAGATTGTAAAATTATGATTTGTTTGGTCTTGAGATGAAGTTTTGGTGTTATAATTAGTTTATTGAGTTTAGGTCATGGCTGAGAATGTGATTGGTTTTTGTTATTATAAGTGATTAATTGATAAGATTAACTTTGGTTTGAGGTTGTGATTGATGTTGGTTTTCTGATTTTGATGGAGTTGATGAAATCTTGACTTTGTGTGATTGTGATGAATTGGTTGAGTTGTGGTTGTGAAAGGTGATTAAATTAGTGTTACTTGTTAAATTGAAATATGATGGGTTAATTATTGAAGAAATTATCGTATTGATAATTGTAGAATGGTGTTGGATTTGAGTTTGGTTTGGGAAGTTATGAATGTGAGGGAGACCGCATGGGGTGAAGTCCAATTTTAAGGGGAGATACTGTCCAATTTTTTTTGTAAAACTACACGAAAACTGATTTCATTTTAAAAATCCGATTTATAAGCTTATTTGGAGAAATTATTGATTTGATTTATTAATAATGATTGGTTTGACTCAATAATACAAGATTTAAAAGGTCTGAATTTTATTAAAGTAGAAAGTGGATTAGCTTCAAAGAAAATGTTTTAATTACTGAAAATTATTTGATTTCGATTTATTACAGAAAATCTTGTTTTCAGCTAGATTTATTAAGAAAGTATAAATTTTTACATTCAGTTTTTTTAGAATAGATTTTATTTCAAGTTATGATTTGCGTTCGGTTTGTTAGGAAGAAGAACGAAAAGTAAAGAAAAGAGAGATAATTAAAGGGATCTCTACTACAGTAGAGTAAACATCAAAGTTTGAAGAGAAATTGATTGCTGTTTGGGCCTTAGTGCCAAGTGTCTAGTGGGAATGGATATACGTAACGCTCACTTGACACTATAAGGACGGCTCAGTGAGGACGTTGATACGTAACCCTCACTGGAGACCGAAAGGAAGGTTACAGCTCAATGAGGATGGTGTTGTGTAATGCTCACTGGAGACCGAGAGGTAGTTTCCCCCATGAGGACAGCGATACGTAACGCTCATGGAGGGGACGTTAGCTGAGATAAGGGCGGCGGTACGAGACGCTTATCTCAGGACCAGTGTCGGGAATCGGGCAACAAACCGACACATGAGCACATGGCCTGTATAGGACTAGACATGCATCATCCTTATTTGTGTATTTGCATTTTGTAATACTGGTGGACGAAATTGTGAACATACTTTTCACAACTCCACACAACTAACCAGGGAGTGCAATGGGTCGTCCAAGTAATACCTTACGTGAGTAAGGGTCGATCCTACGAAGATTGATGGCTTGAAGCAAGCTATGGTCATCTTGTAAATCTCAGTCAGGCAGATTCAAATGGTTATGAGATTTTGATAATTAACAGATAAATAAAACATAAAATAAAATAGAGATACTTATGTAATTTATTGGTGGTAATTTCAGATAAGCGTTTGGAGATGCTTTGTTGCTTCTGAACCCCTGCTTCCCTATTGCTTCCATCCAATCATGCGCACTCCCTTCCATGGAAAGTTTTAAGTTGGTGGATCACCATTGTCAATGGCTACCATCCGTCCTCTCAGTGAAAATGGTCCGGCTACGGTTCTCACCGCAGGGCTAATCATCTGTCGGTTCTCACTTGTGTCGGAATAAGATCCATTGATCCTTTTGCGCACTGTCACTGCGCCCAAAATTCGCGAGTTTGAAGCTCGTCACAGTCATCCCCTCCTAGATCCTACTCGGAATATCACAGACAAGGTTTAGACTTTCCAGATCTCAGGAATGCTGCTAATTGTTTCTAGCCTATACCACGAAGGTTCGAAGCTCACTGATTTGATTTGAATGCTAGTCAAATGCATGGATCAGAGACCCAAGAGAATATACTCCAGCTGGTGCCCAATGACTACGTTGAACATCATGTAGACCGCTTGTGGTTGTCAGACACGCGGATCTTGGCTAAACAGGTACTAAAGATAGTGGGTGATTGTCACGGGTCACCCCTTCAGTCTGACTTAACTGAATTAAGTACAAGAGTATATCTTGGAGAAGAAGTAGACGTGAATTGAAGGAAAACAATAGTACTTGCATTAATTTTTGAGGAATAGCAGAGCTCCTCACCTTAATCTATGAGGTGTAGAAACTCCACCGTTGAAAATACATAAGAACAAAAGGTTTAGGCAAGGCCGAATGGCCAGCCTCCCAAATGGCATAAGAATTTGAAAACAGGGGGAGAAGACCCCGGTACAATAGTAAAAAGTGCTATTTATATTAAACTAGTTACTAGGGTTTACAGAAAATGAGTAGATAGTGCAGAAATCCACTTTCGGAGCCCACTTGGTGTGTGTTTGGGCTGAGATCTGAAGCTTTCACGTGCATAGGCCATCCTTGGAGTTAAACGCTAGCTTGGGTGCCAGTTTGGGCATTTAACACTAGCTTTAGTGCCAGTTCTTGCGTTTTACGCCAGAAAAGGGGTCTCTGGTGGGCGTTTGGACGCCAGTTTGGGCCATCAAGTCTCGGAAAAAGTATGGACTATTATGCATTGCTGGAAAGCCCAAGATGTCTACTTTCCAACTCAATTGAGAGTGCACCAATTGGGTCTCCAGAAAATCCACTTCGAGTGCAGGGAGGTCAGAATCCAACAGCATCTGCAATCCTTTCTCAGCCTCTGAATCAAATTTTTGCTCAGGTCCCTCAATTTCAACCAGAAAATACTTGAAATCACAGAAAAACACACAAACTCATAGTAAAGTTCAGAAATGTGAATTTTGCATAAAACTAACAAAAATATACTAAAAAGTAACTAAAACATACTAGAAACTACCTAAAAATAATGCCAAAAAGCGTATAAATTATCCGTTCATCACAACACCAAACTCAAATTGTTGCTTGTCCCCAAGTAACTAAAAACAAAATAGGATAAAAAGAAGAGAATATACAATAAATCCCAAAATATCAATGAAGCTTAGTTCTAATTAGATGAGCGGGACTTGTAGCTTTTTGCTTCTGAACAGTTTTGGCATCTCACTTTATCCTTTGAAATTTAGAAAGATTGGCATCTATAGGAACTCAAAATTAAGATACTGTTATTGATTCTCCTAGTTCAGTATGTTGATTCTTGAACACAGCTACTTATGAGTCTTGGCCGTGACCCTAAGCATCTTGTTTTCCAGTATTACCACTGGATACATAAATGCCATAGACACATAATCGGGTGAATCTTTTCAGATTGTGACTCGCTTTGCTAGAGTCCCCAGTTAGAGGTGTCCAGAGTTCTTAAGCACACTCTTTTGCTTTGGATCACGACTTTAACCACTCAGTCCCAAGCTTTTCACTTGGACCTTCATAACACAAGCACATGGTCAGGAACAGCTTGATTTAGCTGCTTAGGCCAGAATTTTATTCCTTTGGGCCCTCCTATCCACTGATGCTCAAAGCCTTGGATCCACTTTACCCTTGCCTTTTGGTTTAAAAGGCTATTGGCTTTTTCTGCTTACTTTTTCTTTTTCTTTCTTTTTTTTTGCCACTTTTTTTCCGCAAACTTTGTATTTTTCATTGCTTTTTCTTACTTCAAGAATCAATTTTATGATTTTTCAGATTATCAATAACATTTCTCTTTTTTCATTATTCTTTCAAGAGCCAACAATTTTAACATTCATAAACTTCACTATAAAAAATATGCACTGTTCAAGCATTCATTCAGAAAACAAAAAGTATTGCCACCACATCAAAATAATTAAACTAATTTCAAGATAGAATTCGAAATTCATGTACTTCTTGTTCTTTTGCAATTAGAAACATTTTTTATTTAAGAAAGGTGAAGGATTCATGGGACATTCATAGCTTCAAGGCATAGACACTAAACATTAATGATCATGTAATAAAGACACAAACATAGACAAAACATAAGGCATAAGAAATGAAAAACAGAAAAACAAATAACAAGGAAATTAAAGAACGGGTCCACCTTAGTGATGGCGGTTAGTTCTTCCTCTTGAAGATCCTATAGAGTGCTTTAGCTTCTCAATATCTCTTCCTTGCCTTTGTTGCTCCTCCCTCATGGCTCTCTGGTCCTCTCTAATTTCATGGAGGATAATGGAGTGCTCTTGGTGCTCCATACTTAGTTGCTCCATGTTAGAACTCAGATCTCCTAAAGAGGTGTTGAGTTGCTCCCAATAGTTGTGAGGAGGAAAGTGCATCCCTTGAAGCATCTCAGGGATTTCTTGATGAGGGACTTCCTCATGCTCTTGTTGAGGTCTGTGAGTGGGCTCTTTTGTTTGCTCCATCCTCTTTTTAGTGATGGGCTTGTCCTCTTCAATGAGGATGTCTTCCTATATGACAATTTTGGTTAAATTGCATAGGTGACATATGAGATGAGGAAAGGCTAACCTTGCCAAAGTGGAGGGCTTGTCAGCCACCTTGTATAGTTCTAGAGGTACGATCTCATGAACTTCCACTTTCTCTCCAATCATGATGCTATGGATCATGAATGCCCGATCCACAGTTACTTCGGATCTGTTGCTAGTAGGAATGATAGAGTGTTGGATGAACTATAACCATCCTCTAGCCATGGGTTTGAGGTCAAGCATTCTTAGTTGAACTGGCTTGCCTTTGGAGTCTCTCTTCCATTGGGCTCCTTCTGCACAGATATCTATGAGGACTTGGTCCAACCTTTGATCAAAGTTGACCCTTCTTGTGAAAGGATGAAGATCTCCTTGCATCATTGGCAAGTTGAATGCCAACCTCACATTTTCTGGACTGAAATCTAAGTATTTTCCCCGAACCATTGGGAGCCAATTCTTTGGGTTCGGGTTCATACTTTGATCATGGTTCTTAGTGATCCATGCATTAGCATAGAACTCTTGAACCATTAAGATTCCAACTTGTTGGATAGGGTTGGTGAGAGCTTTCCAACCTCTTCTCCGAATCTCTTGTCAGATCTCCAGATATTCGCTCTTTTTGAGCTTGAAGGAGACTTCGGGGATCACCTTCTTCTTGGCCACAATTTTATAGAAGTGGTCTTGATGGACCTTTGAGATGAATCTCTCTATCTCTCATGACTCAGAGGTGAAAGCAATTGCCTTCCTTTTCCTCTTTCTAGATGTTTCTCTGGCCTTAGGTGCCATTAATGGTTATGAAAAAAAAAACAAAAAGCAATGCTTTTTCCACACCAAACTTAAAAGGTTTGCTCGTTCTCGAACAAAAGAAGAAACAAAGGAGTAGAAGAAGAAGATATGGAGGAGTGGTTCGGCCAAGGGGGTTTTGGAGTGTTTGTGATGTGTAAAAATGAAGGACTAAGAAGGGGTATATATAGGGTAAGGGGGAGAGGGAATCCGTGTGATAGGGGTTGGGTTTGGGAGGGAAATGCTTTGAATTTGAGTGGGTGGGGGTAGGTGGTTTGTATGATGGGAAATAGTGGATGGATGTGAGTGGTGAAGAGGTTATGGGGAAGAGGGTAGGATTCGATAGGTGAATGGTGTTTGGGGAAGGGTTTTATGGAAAGGTGTGAAGAGAAGTGAGAATGAGTTGGGGTAGGTAGAGATCATGTGGGGTCTACAGATCCTAAGGTGTCAAGGATTTCTCATTATGGCATTTCTGGCGTTAAACTCCAGGCTGCTGCCCATTTCTGGTGTTAAACGCCAGTCTAGCTGCCAGTTTTGGTGTTAAACGCCCATTCTGCTACCCTTACTGGCGTTTAACGCCAGCCAGACACCAGACCCTTTTCTGGCATTAAACGCCAGTCTGTGTGCCATTTCTGGCATTTAATGCCTAGAATGGTGCCAGACTGGGCGTTAAACGCCCAATTTGCTAGCCTTATTGGCGTTTAAACACCAGTAAGCTTGTCCTCCAGGGTGTGCTATTTTTTATGCTATTTTTATTCCTGCTTTAATTCTGTAGCTATTTTTGTGACTTCACATGATCATCAACCTAAAGAAGACATAGACGAACACTAGAAAATAAAAATCAGAAAGTAATTAATATAGATAAATAAAATTGGGATGTCTCCCAATAAGTGCTTCTTTAATGTCAATAGCTTGACAGGAAGCTCTTACAGAGCTTCACAGATGCTCAGAGCATGATTGTGGCATCCCAAAACCAAACTTAAAAGTTGAGTGTGGGGGCTCTATCTGACTCTGTATTGAGAGAAGCTTTTCATGCTTCTTCTCCATGTCTACAGAAGAAGATCTTTGAGTCTTGAACACAAGGTAGTCCTTATTCAATTGAAGGACTAACTCTGTCTACATAAATCACAGCCCTTGCTGTGGCTTGAAGGATCTTCTAAGGATGATGGATTCATCCTCATCCCTCCCAGTGTCTAGGATTATGAAGTCAGCGGGGATGCAAAGGCCTTCAACCTTCACTAAGACATCCCTCTACAAGTCCATAAGCCTATTTCATTGATTTGTTTGCCATCTCTAGTGAGATTCTTGCAGCATGTACCTCAAAGATCCCTAGTTTTTCCATTACAGATAGTGGCATGAAGTTGATACCTGACCCCAGGTCACACAGAGCCTTTTCAAAGGTCATGGTGCCTATGGTGTAAGGTATTAAGAACTTTCCGGGATCCGGTTTCTTTTGAGGCAATGTCTGCTGAATCCATGTATTCAGTTCGTTGATGAGCAATGGAGGTTCATCCTCTCAAGTCTCATTCCCAAATAACTTGGCATTCTGCTTCATGATTACTCCCAGATAATGAGCAACTTGCTCTTCAACAATGTCTTCACCCTCTTCAGAGGAAGAATATTCATCAGAGCTCATGAATGGCAATAGTAAAGTTAGTGGAATCTCTATGGTCTCTATATGAGCCTCAGATTCCTTTGATTCCTCAATAGAGAACTCCTTATTGGTCAGCGGACGTCCCTTGAGGTCTTTCTCACTAGGAATTACTACCTTTTCACTCTCTCCAGGTTCGGCCATTTTGTTTATAGTTATGGCCTTGCACTCTCTTTTGGGATTCTCTTCTGTATTGCTTGGGAGAGTACTAGGAGGAGTTTCAATAACTCTTTTACTCAGCTGACCCACTTATGTCTCTAAATTTCTGATGGAGGACCTTGTTTTATTCATGAAACTGAGAGTGGTCTTAGATAGATCAGAGAATATGTTTGCTAAGCCAGAGAGGCTCTGCTCAGAATTCTCTGTCTGCTGCTGAGAAGATGATGGAAAAGGTTTGCTATTGCCAAACCTATTTCTCCCACCATTATTGTTGTTGAAGCCTTGTTGAGGCTTCTGTTGATCCTTTCATGAGAAATTTGGATGATTCCTCCATGAAGCATTATAGGTGTTTCCATAGGATTCTCCTATGTAATTCACCTCTTCCATTGCAGGATTCTTAGGGTCATAAGCTTCTCCTTCAGAGCAGGCTTCTTTAGCACTGCCGGATGTAGCTTGCAATCCAGTCAGATTATGAGAAATCATATTGACTTGCTGAGTCAATATTTTGTTCTAAGCCAATATGGCATTCAGAGTATCAATCTCAAGAACTCCTTTCTTTTGAGTCATCCCATTATTCACAAGATTTCTTTTAGAAGTGTACATGAACTGGTTATTTGCAACCATCTCAATAAGTTCCTGGGCTTCTGTAGGGATTTTCAGATGAAGAGATCCACCAGCAAAATGGTCCAATGACATCTTGGACAATTTAGACAGACCATCATAGAATATACATATGATGCTCTATTCTGGAAGCATGTCAGAAGGACACCTTTTGGTTAATTGATTGTATCTTTCCCAAGCTTCATAGAGGGATTCACCTTCCTTCTGTTTGAAGGTTTGGACTTCCACTCTAAGCTTGCTCATCTTTTGAGATGGAAAGAATTTGGTCAAGAAAGCATTTACCAACTTGTCCCAAGAGTTCATCCTTTCTCTAGGTTGTGAGTTTAACCATGTTCTAGCTCTGTCTCTTACAGCAAAGGGGAAAATCATAAGTCTGTAGACCTCGGGATCAACCCCATTGGTCTTAACAGTATCACAGATCTGTAAGAATTAAGCTAAAAACTGATGAGAATTTTTTGATGGAAGTCCATGAAACTTGCAATTCTACTGCATTAGAGAAACTAATTGAGGCTTAAGCTCAAAGTTGTTTGCTCCAATGGCAGGAATTGAGATGCTTCTTCCATAGAAGTTGGAAGTTAGTGCAGCATAGTCACCAAGCATCTTCCTTGCATTTCTAGCATTGTTGTTGGGTTCGGCTGCCATGTCTGCTTCTTTTTTTGAAATTCTCAGTAAGATCCTCTCCGGAGTGTTGTGCTTTAGCTTCTCTTAGCTTCTTCTTCAGAGTCCTTTCAAGTTTAGGATCAGTTTCAACAAGAATATTTTTATCCCTGTTTTCGCTCATATGAAAAAGAAGAGAACAAAGGGAGTAGTGGAATCCTCTATGTCACAGTATAGAGATTTCTTGATGTATTACAGGAAAAGAAGAATAGAGGAACGAGGTAGAGAGAATGAGAAGATTTCGAACATAGAGGGAGATAGAGAGAGTTCGAATTATAAGTAGAAGAGAAGTGTTAGCAAATAAAATAGAAAGAGATGAGAGAGAGAGTATTCGAAAATTAAAACTAAAACAATTAGTTAATTAAAAAGATTTTTGAAAAAGTGGTTAGTGATTTTCGAAAATTGGAAGCGGAGAAGTGATTAGGTGGTTTTGAAAAACATAAGAAATAGTAATTAGTTGAAAAAGATTTGAAAATAATTTTGAAAAGATAAGAAGATAGAAAAAGATTTTGAAATTAAAATTTAAAAAGATATGATTGACAAAAAAGATTTGATTGAAAAAGATATGATTTGAAAGATATGATTGAACAAGAAGTTAAAAAGATTTGATTTTTGAAATTGATGACTTGACTAACAAGAAACTAAAAGATATGATTCTAGAATTTAAAGATTGATCATTTCTTAACAAGAAAGTAACAAACTTACAATTTTTTCGAATCAAAACATTAATTGTTAGCAAGGGTTTTTGAAAATGTGATATGAAAAAGATAAGATTTTAAAATTATGAATTCAAACATGAAAAATTAAAAAAAAAATTGAATTGGAAACAAAATTACCTCCCTTGTGTCATCCTGGCGTTAAACGCCGCCCATTTGGCTACCTCTTTGAGCGTTTAACGCCCAGCCAGGTACTTTGGCTGGCGTTAAACGCCAGGAATCCTTCTTTACTAGGAATTTTTCTCAACGCCCAAAATGCTCCCATTTCTGGCATTAAACGCCCAGAATGCTGCCCATTCTAGCGTTTAACACCTAGAATGATAGCTTTACTGGCGTTAAACGCCCAGAATGGTAGCCATTTTGGCGTTTAATGCCCAAAGTGCCTCTTTACTGGCGTTTTGACGCCAGTGAGCTCTTTTTCTCTGTGATTCTTCTGCTTTATGTTCTGAATCTTCATTTCTCTCTATTATTTACTTGAAAAGATATATATTTTTGATTTTTTTGGACTTTTTAATGAGAGAGAAAAACATAAAATGACTAAAAACATAAGAATTTAAGATCAAACCAATAATGCATGCAAGAACACTTTGAATGTCAAGATGAACATCAAGAACACTTTGAAGATCATGATGAATATCAAGAACATATTTTTGAAAAAATTTTAAGAAAAGAAAGACATGCAAAACACCAAACTTAGAAATTTTGAATGTTTAGACACTATGAATTCAAAAATGCATATGAAAAATAACATAAAACACAAAACAAGAAAATCATGAGATTGAACAAAGGAAATCATCAAGAACAACTGGAAGATCACAGAAGAACACAATGCATAATTTTTTTTTTCGAAAACTTAAGAAAATAAAAAAATGAAATTGATACCAAACTTAAAATTTGACACTAGACTCAAATAAGAAACACAAATAATTTTTGATTTTTTATGATTTTATTTTTTTTGTATTTTTCAAAAATAAAAATAAAAAGCTTAAATATAAAATAAAATTACCCAATCTAAGCAACAATATGAATAGTCAGTTGCCCAAACTCGAACAATCCCCGGAAACGGCGCCAAAAACTTGGTGCACAAAATTGTGATCACACTTTGCACAACTCCACACAACTAACCAGCAAGTGCATTGGGTCGTCCAAGTAATACCTTACGTGAGTAAGGGTCGATCCCACGGAGATTGACGGCTTGATGCAAGCTATGGTCATCTTATAAATCTCAGTCAGGCAGATTCAAATGGTTATGAGGTTTTGATAATTAACAGATAAATAAAACATAAAAAAATAGAGATACTTATGTAATTCATTGGTGGGAATTTCAGATAAGCGTTTGGAGATGCTTTGTTGCTTCTGAACCTCTGCTTCCCTATTGCTTCCATCCAATCATGCGTACTCCCTTCCATGGCAAGCTGTAAGTTGGTGGATCACCGTTGTCAATGGCTACCATCTGTCCTCTCAGTGAAAATGGTGCGGCTACGGTTCTCACCGCAGGGCTAATCATCTGTCGGTTCTCACTTGTGTCGGAATAAGATCCATTGATCCTTTTGCACACTGTCACTGCGCCCAACAGTCGCGAGTCATCCCCTCCCAGATCCTACTCAGAATACCACAGACAAGGTTTAGACTTTCCGGATCTCAGGAATGCTGCCAATTGTTTCTAGCCTATCCCACGAAGGTTCTAATCTCACTGATTTGAATGCTCTGTTGTCAGGAGATGCTAGTCAAATGCATGAATCAGAGACCCAAGAGAATATACTCCAGCTGGCATCTAATGACTACGTTGAATATCATATAGACCGCTTGTGGTTGTCAAACACGCGCATCTTGGCTAAGCAGGTACTGAAGATAGTGGGTGATTGTCACGGGTCACCCCTTCAGTCTGACTTAACTGAATTAAGTACAAGAGTATATCTTGGAGAAGAAGTAGGCATGAATTGAAGGAAAACAATAGTACTTGCATTAATTCATGAGGAACAGCAGAGCTCCTCACCTTAATCTATGAGGTGTAGAAACTCCACCATTGAAAATACATAAGAACGAAAGGTCTAGGCATGGCCGAATGGCAAGCCTCCCAAATGGCATAAGAATTCGAAAACAGGGAGAGAAGACCCCAGTACAATAATAAAAAGTGCTATTTATACTAAACTAGTTACTAGGGTTTACAGAAAATGAGTAGATAGTGCAGAAATCCACTTCCAGGGCCCACTTGGTGTGTGTTTGGGCTGAGCTCTGAAGCTTTTACTTGCATAGGCCATCCTTGGAGTTAAATGCCAGCTTGGGTGCCAGTTTGGGCGTTTAACACCAGCTTTAGTGCCAGTTCTGGCGTTTTATGCCAGAAAAGTGTCTCTGGTGGGCATTTAGACGCCAGTTTGGGCCATCAAGTCTCAAGAAAAGTATGAACTATTATACATTGCTAGAAAGACCAAGATGTCTACTTTCTAACGCAATTGAGAGTGCGCTAATTGGGTTTTTGTAGCTCTATAAAATTCAATTCGAGTGCAGGGAGGTCAGAATCCAACAGCATCTGCAGTCCTTTCTCAGCCTCTGAATCAGATTTTTGCTCAGGTCTCTCAATTTCAGCCAGAAAATACCTAAAATCACAAAAAAATACACAAACTCATAGTAAATTCCATAAATGTGAATTTTGCATAAAAACTAACAAAAATATACTAAAAAGTAACTAAAACATACTAGAAACTACCTAAAAATAATGCCAAAAAGCGTATAAATTATCCGCTCATCAAACACCCTCACTATCAGAATGTCATACTTCCGGCTGTGCTACTCTGATAGCAAGAAGTATTACGACAATTTGATATACTTAGTAATAAAATAGGAGCCTTCGATTCGAAATTGCATCGTTGATTTCTTTGAAAACCGGAAATAAGATACTTTATCTAAAAAAAACAAACAGGCATAGATTCATAAGTAAGACTTCTTACATAATAGCTTATAATGTTATATACAAATTAAACATATAACTCCTATCCCTCTTACAAAATTGTAATAACAAAGACGAGGGAAGAAAAATTTTCTAATTAATACAATAACGTGGTATAACTCTTCATTATGCTCCTTCATCCGATTCCTGAAAAGGTAAAGCTGTAGGGGGTGAGAACCTAACCACACGGTTTCACCACGGAATTTCAGAATTGTCATAAGAAGATATTTAATAAGAAAACTATTTTCAAGCTTAGTGATTATCATAGCCTTATGACTCTTTTTAAAACCCAACAGTTAATTATTCAAAACCCTTTCAAAGAAACAATATTTAATCTTTCAGAAAACCAAAACCTTTCTTTTCTTATAAGAAAATCTTAACCAGAAACTAACCATGCAATTAATCAACACAAACATCAATTCAGCACCAAAGCTCATTCTCAAAAGTTGCACACCAGGTCAAACACAGGCAAAACAGACAAGGAAAGCATAGGTTTAGGTAGCCGTTACAGCAAATATTTAGGTAGCAGTTAAGAACAGTTTAACAATTAGGCAAACCAAAACAAATTCAAACCCAAGCAAAGCATACAAATGCATATGATGCATACCTGTCCTATGGCTAATGAGCTCATCTGTCGGTTATACAGCCAACCCGACAAGTTCGGTTTGCTAAACCATTGGACTGTCCCCCGATGCGCATCCCCATGAGTCTATGCATAGCTTTTTCTCTCTCTCTCTCTCTCTCTCTCTCTCTCTCTCTCTCTCTCTCTCACACACACACACACACACACACACACACACATATATATCAAATTGCTCAATAGGGGTACCATTCTTGGGAATTTATAAGTGCTCGGTCATCCTTACGTCGTAAGGTCAACAGAGTATCAAGTCTCAACCTGGAGCAAGTGGTGGCAAGCCACTGCGTCTACCCAGGGAAACTCGTATCTCAGAGAATTCAATTTCATAAGACCTTTGAATAATTCATTCGACATTCATCAATGTCTAAGTCATTCTCAATAACATCATCATATGTCAATCCAAATCTCATTTCCAAATTCATTCAAAAATCATATTTCAAAATCAGTCCTTATCATCCTTCTTTCCATTCCGTTCATCAACAATCTCAACTCAAAACATAATCCTTTCTTTACTAAATAGATCAATCTTAAAACATATAATTTTTAAAATCCAAATCTTTTTAAATAATTACTTCGAACGAAACTTCCAATTTTATAAAATTTTGGCAGCATCTCCTCTAAAACTCAAACTCTGCCACCCTTTCTAGGTCCCAACAAAATCATTTCTCAAACTACTTTCAACTCAATTCAAAATCAGATCAACTTCAATATATCAAACCATTTTCAATTTAAATTCATTTTTCAACCAATCAAGCGCACTTCCAGTATTATAATCTTTTCCAGCTTTCAATTCGTTTCCAACAAAGTCAACTAACATTTTCTCAAACTCTTTCCAATTCATTCTCAAACCCAAGTCATTCACAAATCTCAAATCTTTTTCCAAAATCAAACTAATTCTAACTTTAATCATTTTGTAATTCTCAAGTTATACTTGATACACATTCGAGTCAGATTTTCAAATTAATCTTTCATTCACTATCTCAATACCAACTCAATATTCAGAAATAGTCACAGTCAAGTAAGCAATCATATTCATTCAAGGCAACTCAGTTCAATTTGTAAGACTCCATAATCCCAAAAATATTCATTCGCTTTAATATCAATTTATAACAATTCTTAAGAATAAAAATGAGTTTAATGAAAACGCCCCTACCTCGGAAAGTCGAAACCCACAAACCAAACGCATCAAAGAAAACCTTTCCTCTCAACCTGTGATCAGCAGCAACCGCAACCTCAGCCCCTAACCATTTTCGTGGCAGCCACAACTCCTCTATTCACAACATATAATAACCGAAACTCAAACTTATAACAAATAACACCGCAAAACCTTAGCGTAAGATAACAGAATAGTGACTAAAGAACTTTTCAAAATGAAACTACTTACCGTAACTAAGAAGAACCGGATGAGCCAAGCAGCAGTAGCCTCGGCGGTGGTTCCAGCAGCCATAGAACTCTGACATCGATGATAGAAGCTCTGGCATAAACATAGGAGAAAGCACAGGGCACACCAGTTCAGCCGTGACGGAGGCAGACGACGGTGACGGAACCAGCTCGGTCTCAGATCTCTCTCCCTCTTCTTCGTGCACGCTATCTCTCCCGTCAGCTCCTCTTCATCGTTCTCCCTCTCCTCAGATCGACGTCGATGGCGGTGAACAGAGTTTGACGGCGTTGCATGTGACGAGGTGGCACCAGGTTGAGATAGGACAGTGACGGCGAAGGTCCCTCTTTCCTCGCGCATCTCTCATCCGCGAACCTTCTCTTTCTCATGGCTCTGCTCAACATCAACCAAGAAGCACGACGGTGCAGATGCAGCTACGGCGGCGATGGCTTCAGCCGCAACGAGGAGCGGCAAACAGCCCACCAGCTCTGGCGTGTCTTCCCTCTCTTCCTCTCTCTCTCGGATCTCACTTTCTCTCGATTCTGGCCTCTAATGGCGACGCGGTTTGGCGAGTTTGGCGGTGACGCGGCAGAGCGTATTGGCGGCGAAGCAGCAGCAAGGCGGTGACGGCTCCTCGACTACAAGAAAAAGGCGCATTTGTAACAAAAAATATTGTTACAAAACGTCGAAATTTTGAAACAAAAGTTTTTTGTAACAAAAAAGGGTCCATTGCAGTAAGTCCCGTTACAAAAAGTTTTTGTAACGAAAAATGGAACTGTTACAATTCAATACCATATTTTGTAACAATTTTTTCTGATACAAAAAACTAGAAGCCGTTACAAAAGTGGTAACAAATTTTGATCTTGAAGGTATTTTTTGTAACAGTCAATTTTTTTCCTATCAAAAAATTTTGTTACAAAATGTAACATGATTTTGTAACATTTTTTTTCTTTAGTTACGAAAGCAAATTAATTATTTTGTAACAACTTTTTTTATTACAAATTACATGCATAATTTACTAAATTATTTTTTTAATTAACTAATATATTAACTATTTTACTAAGCAAGTCTACATTTATATAATATGTAAAAACATACATAATTCAAACATGCCTTATTT
>NC_029778.3:21911856-21938372 GCF_000817695.3 Arachis duranensis | reverse complement strand
TTGAGCCCTCAAGGTAGCATGTGGTCACCATTTCAGCACTCCTGTAAATAAGAAAAATCGAAACAAAAAGTTAGGTGCATAGTCAAAAGTTCCTTAAGTTCAAAAAGTTTCTAAATTTTCAAAACAAGCAAGTTTGTATTCACTTCTCAACAATTCAGAATGCCAAAATAAGTGATACACATGTATGTGTAGAGCACATAATCAAGTAAATATCAATCACAAGTAAGTGGCATAAATTAAAACAATTTGGTATTGACTAAGTTAGAAACATAAAGAAACATGTAAGCCAAAGAACATTCAAACTCCAAATTCCAATGAAGCATAAAAATCACAAGGTTGAGACAAGACTTGAAAAATTCATGCCCTATGTGACTTAAGGTAAGTTAGGCATGAATAAAATAAATCAAATTAGCCACATTGGTAGAAATAAATCTTTAACCTTGTGAGAGCATGCAAAAGAGGCTCTTTTTTTAAAAGAATTCCAACAACCAAAACAGTGAAGCACTTAGCCGGATAATCAATCAATTCAGCTTAGCAATAGTTGAAAACCAAAAGCAATTAAATACTAATTCAATCAATTAATTGAATCAAAGATGAATATTGAAAATAGATTAAGATAAATTCCGGCAGCATTTCAGCAGTAAATTTGCCTATTTCACAATTTCAATCAATCAATTCAAATTTCATATGAATTCTTTGACAGTTAAAAACACAAAAAATCATAATGAATTCATAAGAAGCAAGTAAATAAGCAAATTCCAGCAAGAAAACATGAGGATACAATTAAAACCAATCCAACCAGCAAGAAGCAGAGCAGCACTCAACAGAACAGCAATCAACGACCCATTATACAGCACCCAAAACAGTAAAATGAACAAAGGTAATGGATTCAGGTAGCATTCTATTCATTGAAGTCAATAACCATTACACTTGCAAGTAGTAGGGGCACAGTAGTTTATCCATTAATTCAACAGAAAATCAATCAAGCCAAACTAAACGATTTCAGCAACAGATTTATCAATAAAACCAATCTCAGTTCAGCAACCATCATCTATTCCAACACAAACAACAATAACTCAGCAGCATTTCCCTTCTCATTGAATTTAAGAATCATTTAACAAGCAAGCAATGAGGGGGAAAAATCAGCAGCAACCAACAAAAAGTATAGAGCAACAATAACAACTTAATGTGAGAAATTATTCAACAACAAATGCACACACAATGCAATCACTATAAGCACAAGTAACTATTCGAAAGGTATTTATGTCATTTCCAACAACATATTACACCAATTGAAACTATGATAACATTAAATGAATTCAAGGACTGAAGCCATAAACAATTAACTTTACAATCAGAAGTTTAGATCTTAACACCATAATCAAATTATTTACCCCAAAAACAGGCACTATTGAGAAGGATTTGTAGCTGCGTTTGACACAATCACATCTATATTTCCACACTTATGTAATGTTCAACAGCATATTCAATTTGATCCATCAAAATACATAAATCACAATAATCTCTCATCAAACAATTTATAATTCAATTTCAAAAAATCAACGAATTCAACCAAAGTTCCACTCAAAAATCTCAATCATTCCAATCATAATTTCAGCCACACAACTCAATTAATTCAGCATAGAGTCAGAACTTTTCAACAATTCCATCAAAATCAGAAAAACCAATATCAATTTTCGCTTCAAACACTCACAACAAAGCCCAAAAACATTCACAGCTATAACCTGAATTGCATCAAACACTCACAACAAAGTCCAAAAACATTCACAGTCATAACCTGAATTCAATACTCCAATTGAAACACTAAAACATCATCAAACTTAATACAAATTTCACAATCTCAAACCAAGCTTATTTCTATCAATTAGTCTCTCATAACAACAAAACCAATTACATTCACAGCAACAATCCAAACTCAATTCATCAATTATCCATACGAGAGCTTTTCAATAATTAACTCGGCATATTTCAATTTAATAAACTAAACTAAATCATTGTTCACAACAGCATCTAAATTCAATCACAGCTCAGAATAATCACAACAACTAACTATTTTCAAATGTATTTCATGTCATTCATGTCAATTAAGAAATTCTTAACCATGGCGGTGCATGACTCACCGGCGACCGTGGCAGCAACGGCAACGTAACTTATTATAAGCACTTTATTCAATACAAATAGTTTCAGCAACATGCTTTAAGATAAAACAAATTGGTAGAATAAGGTAGAATCAGAAACAAGGTAGGGCTTACCAAAACAGTTGCGGTTTAACGGTTCAAAACAGAGCCAGAGCAACAGCAACAGCAACTCCAGCAGCTGCAGTGGAGTTCTTGTCAGATTTTAGAAACCAGAAGCAGAACTGGCTAGCCTCTCTCTCTCACCAGCGACAGTGGCTCCGACCAAACTAGCAACGACGGCTCCGACCACACCGGCGGCGGCTCCTCCAACGACGGCAACGCAGGGCTTGACGACGACAAACCCTAGTAGCAGCGGTGGCAGGAGTGGCTTCGACAGCAGCACCCAGCGCGGTGGTGACGCAGCAGAGGCTCTCTCCTCCATTGACGCTCGCACGGCTCTTCCTTCTTCCCTGAACGATGTCGATGAACAGAGGTGGCGGCTCCTTGGACGATAGCGGCGGCGCGACCAGGGACAAACGCGCGGCTTCGACGGCGAGATGACGCGGCGAAACTGGAATCAACGCGGGACGATGGCTTCTCTTCTCCTCCTGCATCGTGAGCTCTGTCTCTCCCCTTGTCAATGCCGGCGGCGTATGAACAGCGGCCATGGCGCGGCGACTGGACGACGGCAGTAGCACGTCCTCTCTCTCTATCCTCCCTCTGCTCTCTGTGCTCTCCCTTTCCTCCTCCCCACTCGGTTCTTCCCACTTCTCTATTCCCTTTCTTCATTTCTTCTGTATGTGGGTGTATAGGCCTTGGGGGCGGTAGATGGTGGGTGGCTGTGAGGTTAGGATTTAATTTAGGGTAAAATAGGGTTTTGTGTGTGTATGAAATTAGGGATTTTGGGTTAATCTAGAATCTAATTGAATCTCTAAAATTACTCTAAAATATTATTTATTATATTAAAATATTAATTGATTTGAAATCAAATAATCTAATTGAAATTATAAGGTAATATAATTAATTTCTGAAATTTAAGGTAATATAATTAATTTTTTTATTTATAAAATTATTTATATTAAATTCTGAAATCTCAATTATTTAAATCAAATTATATAAATTTTTTTATTATTTTTCATTTGCTAAACTTTATAATTTAAATATAGAAAATAATTCGATAATTATAAAATCAGATAAAATCTTAAGTGCTCTAGTATGAGCCATTGGTGAGTTCTATCAACCAATTTCGTGGGTTAAGGTAAGGAACCTTCTAACCCTTGTGATTTATCAATTTCATGAACCCTAGGTTGATTATTAGTGTGAAATTGGTTATGTTAGAGTATTGGTTGATTTTGGTGCACAATTGGGAGGTTGGTGTTGCTTGTAGAGCTTTGGTGAGTAACGCCTGAGCTTTTAGTATGATCATGAGGTGCCAAAAGTAAAGGTATTACATTATGGTATTATAATAAAATTACTTAAAATCTTAATTAATTTAAAATGAAATAATCTCCGAATCTATTTAATTATTTCTAATAAAATAATTTCTAAAATTATAAAGTTTAAACTTAATAAAATAAAATCACAATTTATTTATATTTAGATTTTCAAAAATGCAGGATGTTACAAAATAAAATTATTTTGAAAAAAATATATACACAATTTTTTTTACTCTTAAAGTGTTTAACATTTTGAAAAAAAATTGTTATAAAATATATTTATATTTTGTGAAAATAATTAACTTGTTACAAATAATATTGAATTTTCTGACAAATTAATTTTTTGTTACAAAATAATTGGAGTTTTTGAAACAAAAAATTGTTTTGTTACAAAACAATTAGAGTTTTTGAAACAAAAAACAAAATTTGTTACAAAATATTTTGAATTTTTGCAACTTGTTTTTTTTTTGTTACACAAAATATTACAATATTTTGTAACAAAACACGGTCTCGTTACAAAAGCTAACATAATTTGTAACAAAATAAAACAGGTTGTTACAAAATAGTATCATATTTTGCAACAACTTGTAATGTTGTTACAAAACATTATTCTTTTGTAACAATCACATATTATTATTACAAAATACTATTTTTTTTAACAATTTTAAATTTGATACAAATTTTTTGTTACAAATGTTCCATTTTCTTATAGTAATGAATGCATTATTTGGGGGTTTTGTGGCATCACTAAAATATAGTGCTCCCCCACTCTCCTCTTCTTCTTCCTCTGTTTCCCCATCTCGTCCCTTTTCCTTTCCCATTTTCTCTCTTTCCTTTTTTCCGTTTCTTTCTTTCTCTCTGTTTGTTGCGTATGTGTTTGGGGAAATGGGGAATAGGGTGAGTGGCGGTGAGTGTGGGTAAGGATTAGGGTAAAATTAAGGTTAGGGTTTGTGTATGAAATTAGAAATTTGGGGATTAATTTGGATTTGGTTAATTTTAATCAAATTAGGGTTTAGAGTGTTAATTTGAAATCTAATTTATTCTTCAAAGTTATTCTAAAATATTATTTGTTGTATTAAAATACTAATTGATTTAAAATCAAATTCTTTAATTGAATTTATAAGATAATAAGATTTATTTTCTTTATTCCTAAAACTTGAAGTATTAAATCATAGAAATATCAATTATTTGAATTAAATCACATAAAAATTCTTATCATTCCATAACTACTAATTTTGTAATTTAAATATAGAAAATAATTCAATAATTATAAAATTAGGTAAAATTCTAATTAATTATCAAAACCTGATTTAATTAGCTTTAATAAAATAATTTCTAAAAATAAAATTTCTAATGAATAAATAAATTCAAATTAACTCATAATAAGATTTATTTGAAAATCTTGGGTCTTACACATTTGATTATGTTTGCTTATCTTGTTTCTCTGTGATTGTGATGTTTGTCTTATTGCAATTTGTTTGTGTGTTGATCTGTTTCTTGTGCTATTGTTTCTCTGTGATTGGGAACTGAGGTTGTGATTGAGATTTGCTTTAACTTCGAAAATTTAAAGAAAGTAATTAATTATCTAAAGTAAAATTAAAAAGTATTTTCAAAGGTTTGATAAAAATAGTTTTATTAAGTAAAGTTAATTATTTGCATCTTAATCATTACTTTTATGGCATTCCCATTTCCTACTGAGAACGTGTGGTTTGTCTCACCCCAAAATCGTCCACCCTTTCAGTGACATAGGTCTGAAGACTCAGTTTGAAGTTGCGGGCGATTATTAGTTTTATTTGAGTTAAGTTTATGAGTTGAGTTGCTTTCATAGAATTCCCTCGCCTTTGTCATTTAAGATTTTATTTTATACAGAGGAATAGGAATTGTATCCGAGTCTCATTTGAATCCTATTGTATAATATTATCATTATTAATAATTATGTGATTATTATTACTTGTGTTCTTTGATGAATGATTTTAATTAATAAAAACAAAATTTTCTAAAATTTTCTTAAAAATTAAAACGCGATATCGAACTAAAGACTCAATATTAAATAGTAAATAAGAAAAATAGGTTAGTAACGTTTTACTTTTTGTACGATTATGACATGCTAAAAGTTAGGGTGTTATAATTGCGGGAATATGATACTGTTTCCCCTGCCTATTGTTTTTTTTATGCAAAAGGACTCTTTCATCTGCTTCACAGAGGAGAACAGAGACACGATATTGTGGGTTCAAGACTCAACCGCAGATGCCCAACGCTTACTCACTTATTCTTTGCTGATGACTCTATACTATTTCGCAGAGCTTCCGTGGAGGATTGTCAAAACCTAATGTCTATTCTTAATACTTACTCTCTACTCAATGGACAAGCAACCAATCGAGACAAATTTTCGATTTTCTTCAGTTGCAACACTCCTACTGACACTAGAGAGAACTTGGCAGCCATACTTCAGGTCCCAAATGTAGGAAAGCAAGACAAGTACCTTGGTTTACCTTTGATGATACACAGATCAAAGAAAGCTACATTCAACTACATTAAAGACAAAGTTTCAAGTAAGCTTCAACATTGGAAATGATCTTTTTTGTCAGTGAGTAGTAGAGAAGTGCTTGTTAAAGCAGTTGCAACTACAGTGCTTATATATACTCTAAGTTACTTTAAGTTGTCAGATTCATTGGCGGAAGAGTTACACAATATGATCATGCAATTCTGGTAGGGACAAAGAGATTCAGAGAGAAGAATGCACTGGATTAAGTGGAGCACTGTTTGCAGACCTAAGAATCAAGGGGCCTTGCGTTTAAAGACTTGCGAGCCTTTAATCTAGCTATACCTGGGAAACAAGGATGAAGATTACTAACGACCACTAATTCATTAATCTATCAAGTGTACAGAAGCGAATACTTCAAATATTCCTCCTTACTTAGAGCAGAGGTTGGAACCAACCCCTCTTGGGGTTGGCAGAGTTTACTAGAAGGTCACAAAATTTGGGAAAAGGATGTCAAATGGAAGATAGGAAGAGGCATTCCATTTAAGATTATGGAGGATTCATGGATTAAAAATCTCCCTTCCCTGTTAACCATAGGTACACCTAATCCAGACTCACAACTATTATGGGTTGAACAACTTATGATCACAGAGAAAAAATAGAATCAACAACTAGTTTTTCAACAGTTCAATCCAAAAATTGCTCAAACCATAATACAGACAAAAATTAAAGGAGACAGAGACTTATTAACCTGGCCAAGAGAGAAGAACAGTAATTATACATGCAGTAGCATCAAGATACTCAATAGCATTTTAGTTCTACCACCCCCTCTAGAGCAGCTTTCAACTTAATTCGCAATGAAAAGACTCTGGAATATCATTTGAGACCTACAATATCAACCGAAAGTTAGGTTACTCCTTTGAAAATCTATGCAAATAGACTTCCATTAAATGTAAGAATTTATGAACGAATCCAGAGAGTATCACCAACTTGTCGCCGCTGCGAAGAGAAAAATGAATCTGTCAGCCACTGTTTGGTTCAGTGTGGAAAGTCATAGATAATATGGCTAAACTTGTATTGGAATTCCTGAACTACAATCAAATTTGAATTTTTGGCAAGGTAGTTAGAACTCATTGAGAAGACGAAGAACGCCAAAAATAGAAGATAAGCAACAATAACAATTGCATATCTTTTATGGGAGATATGAAAAGCACGTAATAGATTCACTTTCAAAGAAGAACTTGCAACATTGCAGCCAATCATTACGGCCGCTGCACTTGGTGCTTCTGACTTTCGAAGAGCCTGTGAACTTTGAAGAGAGAAAAAGCATTAAAACTTACTTTCTCTTTCTATTGAAGTTTAAAGTTGTTGTTTTTTATTACACTGTATTTCTATATAATTTTGTAATGGTATTACCTTTTTTATCCTACTATGAGATCATCGTAGCCCAAACATTCCAATTCAATGAATAAAAGTCTATTTCACTTTGAAAAAAAATTGTCCATATAATAAAGGATGTAACGCTCTTAATTTAATAGTGAACGTTTAAATAACAACCAATATATATCTTCCTAATCAATAATAAAATCTATGTATGCCGTACCCCTCCCTCGTCTAAAATTTTCACGGAAGAACTTGTTTCCGTGTGAGATTCTTTTTCTCTCCCGGCGAAAATCTGGTTGATGTCAATGAATGTGTAGGTTTCATCCATATCAGACAATATAATATAGACCATAGTCCACTTTAATTTATTGAAATTTCTTCATGAAATTGGCTACAACTTTCTAGCAATATAATCTTTCATCACTTGGGAAAGAAACCATTGAACACAAATCGCTCTTTATAATTTTATCAAAATTTTAATTTAATCTTTATAATTAATTTTTATATTAGCCAATCTTTATAATTGAGAATGGAAGCGTGGAAGAGATGTAGAGGAAGATGGCAGAAGTTATTAGAAGAACAGTAAAAGAAAGTTTTGGTGAATCTAAAGGAATAGGACCAAGAGACAAGGAGTCCTGGTGGTGAAATGCGAGTATACAAGAAAAGATAAAGATAAAAAGGGAATGCTTTAAAGAGTGGTCTTTATGCCGCAATGCAGATAACTGGGAAAAATATAAGGCGGCTAAGAAAGAGACAAAAGTGGCTGTAAGTGAAGTAAAAACAAGAGCATATGAGGGTCTCTACCAGTCTTTGGGTACGAAAGAAGGAGAAAAAGGTATATATAGAATCGCAAAGAGTTGGGAAAAAAGAACGAGAGATTTGGATCAGGTTAAGTGCATAAAGGATAAGGATGGAGATGTGTTGGCTCAAGAGGAGAAGATTAATGAAAGGTGGAAAAGCTACTTCTACGAGTTATTTAATGAGGGACAGAAGACTCTTCCGAGCCTTGGTCGATTATGCACAAGGGAAGAAGATCAAAATTTTGACTACTATCGAAGGATTCGAGACTTCGAGGTAAAAGAGGCTCTAAAGCAGATGAAAAATGGCATGGCAGTAGGACCTGATAATATCCCAATTGAGGTTTGGAAGGGTCTTGGAGAAAAAGGCATCAACTGGTTAACCAAGCTTTTTAATGAGATTTTAAGGTCAAAGAAGATGCCTGATGAGTGGAGAAAGAGCACCTTGGTACTTATCTACAAGAATAAGGGGGATATACAAAGTTGCGGAAACTATAGAGGGATTAAGCTTATGAGTCATACTATGAAGTTATGGAAAAGGGTGATAGAACGGAGGTTGAGAAAAGAGACACAAGTAACAGAGAACCAATTTGGATTTATGCCAGGAAGATCTACCACTGAAGCGATATACCTATTAAGAAGGATGATGGAGAGTTATCGTAGTAATAAAAGGGATATACATATGATGTTTATTGATTTGGAAAAAGCGTATGATAGGGTACCAAGGGAGGTCTTATGGAAAGTTTTAGAAAAGAGGAGAGTAAAGATCGCATATATTCGGGCAATTAAAGACATGTATGATGGAGCCACAACTAGTGTGAAGACTCAAGGTGGTGTGACGGAGGAATTCCCTATTGGTATAGGATTACACCAGGGATCATCCTTAAGTCTATACCTTTTCACATTAGTCTTGGAAGTACTCATAGAGCACATCCAAGAGCTTGTGTCATGGTGCATGCTTTTTGCCGATGATATCGTCCTTATGGGAGAGTCAAGGGAAGACCTAAATAAGAAGTTGGAGTTATGGAGAGAAGCTTTAGAAGTGTATGGTCTACGCATAAGCCGTAGTAAGACGGAATATATGGAATGTAAGTTCAGTTTGAGAAGGGAAAACCCCAATATAGAGGTGAAGATTGGAGAAAACATTCTAGAAAAAGTTAAAAGTTTTAAGTATCTTGGGTGCATCATACAGGATAATGGAGAGATTGAACATGATGTAAATCATAGGATCCAAGCAGGTTGGTCAAAATGGCGGAGTGCATCTGGTTTTATATGCGACAAAAAAGTGCCTTTAAAACTTAAAGGTAAATTCTATCGCACCGCTATAAGGCCGGCTATGCTGTATGGTACAGAGTGTTGGGCGGCTAAAGGGGAACACGAACATAAGCTGAGTGTGGCAGAGATGAAGATGTTGAGATGGATGAGTGGTCATATGCGTTTGGATAAAATAAGGAATGAAGATATAAGGGAGAGAGTTGGAGTAGCACCCATTGTGGAAAAGATGGTTGAATCACGTCTCAGGTGGTTTGGACATGTGAGAAAAAGACCGATAGAACATCCAGTCAGAAGAGTGGATGAAATGGAAAATGGACAAAGGGCGAAAGGCAGAGGAAGACCTAAGAAGACCATCCATGAGGTGGTCAAACGAGATCTACATGTAAACGGTCTCTCTATAGACATGATACATGACAGAGCACAATGACGTCGTTTGATTCATGTAACCGACCCCACTTAGTGGAACAATGTTTTGTTGTTGTTGTTGTAGTAGTAGTAGTAGTAGTAGATAACAGTTTTCAATTAATTATTTTTTGTTAAAAATATAAAATATCTATTCTTAAAGTAGTCATTTTTTGTTTGTATTTGATATTGGATAAATTATGAAACATTTTAGAAAACAAATATTTTAAAATTATTACAAAATTTATTTGTAAGATATATAGCTTAATAAGAACTTAATTAAATTTTTTACGTAATATAAATATTTAGTTATAAATTTTAAAATAGTAAAATATAATTAAAATTTTAGTAAAGTTACAAGAATTAATAAAATAATTAAGTTTTATTTTTTTTATTTATTAGATAAGGACGGAGTTTAGTTGAGAAAATGAAGGTCATGGTCCTCTCAAACTTTTTATAAAAAAATTAGTAGTACTTTTTTAAAAAATAAAAAATAGTTTATTGGCTCAAATATTTTACTATGACTTGAAACTCTTAACTTCAATTCTCATTTCTTATATTTATTGCACAATAATTTTTAATTTTAAATATTAAAAATATGTTGAATTTAGCCTGAATTGGTGCGAGCCTTTGTTGGCTTTCACAAATTAATAATAAAAAAAGATCATCTAACAATCAAATCAAATCAAAAAAATAGTTTCTCTATTTGTATTTCACAACTCTCTATTTAACAATCAACACTTTTTCTACCATTGAATTTAAATATAAAAAATTAGGTATTTTTTATTTATTTAATTTAATATTATTTTATATTTTATTTTTATTTAATTTTTATATGATAAAATATATAAAAATATTCAACAAGTATTAATATTATTGTATTTGTATAAATTAATAAAAAATTTAATAAATATTATAAATTTTAATATTTGTCCTTCTAATTTCTTCTTTACATATTCTACAAGATATATATTCAAAATTTTAACTGGCTCAAAGTTCAAACCATGTTACCCAACCTTATTGTTTACCCCGTGATTTGAAGCCATCACATGTGGAGAGAGATGTACGAATATGATTATCCTTGATTGGCCCGTAAATTGTCTGGACTTTTAGATATACACAATGACAATGAGAAATGCTCAAGACTGCCGTTTATAACCCATAAAATATTTTTTATAATGATAAGAATTTAATTTTAAAACACGGTAAATATAAAATAATTTTATATGTATATATATAAATATGTTTGCAAAATATATACATATTAACTGGCTAAAAATATGATTAATATATATCATATGTAGCTAAAGTATGTCATCAAAATATATGCAATTTATAAAAAAGTGCATTTTTTTATACACAAAAGTGCATGCCTTTGATTGATGTATATATAATTAAGAACAATTAAAAAGATTGCTGGCCCCTCTGGTTTTTCAAAAGACAATGATGCTTGGAGAAGAATATTTGTCTATATCAAGGGAGGACCTATCTGCTGGATTTGGTTATATTCCCATACACATCACTTCTAGCTTTTCATAAACCCATCTTTAAAAATAATTATTACAAAAGGATTATTTAGCTTCAATTAATAGTAAGAAAAAAATGTTTATATAAATAAAAATGAAAGAAACAAATATAAGTAATGTATATACACGCGAATTATCAGAATTTTACATTATTTTAAAAGGTATATTGCTTTTTTTTTTATGAAAACGAATCATATTAAGCCTCTTACTACACTACTGAAAAAACACTGAATACCATTGATTTTATCAACGAATTTATTGACAATTTTGGTGTGGAGTTCGTCAGGTCAAATAATTACCGGCGGATTTTTATTTCCGATGATAAATTCGTCAGTAATAATTAGAGGAAAAACGAAAAAAAATGCGCGAATATAGCGTAGGTTTTACCGGCAGATTTTTCCACTAGTAAACCCAATTAGTGGAATGCTGTGTTTTGGTGACCCGCAATGCATTACCGTCAGATTTATCCGCTGATAAATCCCACGGTAATGAGCCATAAAATTCGAAGCACGAACCCTCGCTCTCTCCCTTCATTTTGAAATCTCTCTCTCTAACCTCTCTTCTCCCACTCTCTCTAACCCTCTTCTCTCCCGCCGCCCCGTCAGCCCCATCGCCGCCAGTGCCTCTTGTCGCCGACTTCTCTCCCCTCCATCAGCCATGACTATTTCTCTCCCTCTCTGTTCGTGTCTCGCCATCGCTGCCCAGCATCGTTGTGGCATTCTACCAGTAGTGGCTGTCACTGCCACTGCGTCTCTCTCCCCTAAGTTCTTCTTCCTATGTTCAAAGCTCAGTTTTTATGATTACTCTTTTTCTTTTGTTTAAGTTAATTTAGGATTTAGTTATATGTTAATTTATAATTAGTAAGTAAAATTGGTTATCATTGGTTATCATATACTAATTTCATGCCTTAGAAGAATGGAATATTAATTAGGATGGAGACTTCATGTTTAGCATTGGATGGGTTTAGGCCATTGAAGATAGACCCTTTATTAAAGCTTAAATAATTAATAATTAATATTTTCTAGGTAACTATATGAAATATTATTTCAGCTATTAAGTTTAATTTACTTGCTTATGATATTTGAAGATATAAAACTAATATTATATAAATTGTATTAATTTTACATTGTATCTAAATCATATGTTGTCTGTGTTAGTACTTATGTCTTACAATTTATGCAATGTAATAACTTTTATAAATTAATGAGAACGTAAAGGATTAGTTCTAATTGAGTATTCATTATGTTAATCTATATGAATGCATAGGAATGATAAAACTATTATAAATAAATATGAAGTAATATATTATGAAGTTATTATTGCAAAGTAAACCTCATGATGATTGGATGAACATGTATAACAATTATATGCTTAAATTTCTGAAGATAACTCAAACAAAAATGTTGCCTTTTTAATATATAAATAAGTTAATATATTCAACTGAAAATGTTGTAAATTTAATTGAGTTTTGACTGATGTTGCAGATTGAGGATGGTTGGATTTGTGAGAACTATAATGTGGATATATATCCAATTTTAGGAGAGGTTATGACAAATATTTTTTGGAATAATATAAATATTGAAGGATTTGTGTTGTATATATGCTAATTAGTGTTAATAATATATTCTTTTTGCAGACGTGATGACAGGTAGCAGAGGTAGAACGAGTGGGTCTCGTGATCGTGGTAGAGGGAAGGTTTCCACCAGATCTCTAGGGACTGCTCGATCATTGCCCTCTACCCCGACTACCCCGTCGACCCCTGTGACGTCATAGGCGGGTCCAGCAGACCAGCAGTTTATCATGGTCCCAAACCTAAACTACGTGGCTACTTCTGCTACGCCCCTTCCGCCTCCTACAGCTCTAGCGATAGAGCTTGCGGTGTGTGATTCTTCTAATGTGTCTCATCCAGATGCTCCCCACCACCGCCCGTTATATGGATGAGGGTTTGGCCTGATGGCATGTAGGCATGAGTATATTTTAATGTTTTATTCGCAATTTATTTTGAATTTGTTAGGTTTTATGTGTTTTTATGTATTTGCTAATCTTAAGTTTTTCATTGATAGGTTTCACCAAACAACAATGCATGTACACAGGAGATCTTCAATGTTATAAAATCCATGTATGATAACACATGGTCGAGCTACACGAAGATCCCTGTTGAGACTAGAGGGTGATGGTTTTAGAAGTGGGCGGTAAGAACCCAATGTTATTGAATTAGTTGTATTTTATTTCGACTAACTAATGTTGTTGAATTACTTTGTATAGGAGAAATTTATATGGGATCAGAAATCCGGAAGATCTACGACCACCAAATAGCTAAGCGACCTCAACAGATGATACAGGACGCTCGTCAAGGGTGCGACCACCTCACAATTTAGCTCCGTTCATATCTTATGAAGGAACTGGACATCCATTTTAGTACTGATGAAAGGTTCAAACGTCACCGTCTGACAAACAGAACTAACAGGACTTCGCTGAGGTTGTCGAAGTATATCGGTGGATCGGCGACTTTCATGAAGATGAAGAGCAGGTTGGTATGTAGTTTATTTGCCAATTTTTGTTAATTATTACTTGAATTAATTGTTACTTGATTTATTTTATTAGTTGGTTTCAATATGTGCAGTCTAAGTCGTTGGATCGCGAGGCGACGCTGGCCTCCTTCAAGTATACCCATACGTTGAAGACCAATAAGGATAGATTTGCTGATGAGTGGTGTGCGGCTCATTATGTGAGTTTCAATTAATTTTAACTTTGAAATATAGTCGGTTTAAAGTCAATTAACTATCATCATAATCACAACGTATGTTACACAAGAAGACTACATGCAGAGACTGGAGGCTGCAACCCAGCAATCTCAGCCACTTAGTAGGGATGACCCCGACTTTGATGCCTCAATAGTAGATCCTGATAGGGTTTGGCACGAGACCGTCTTTGAGCCCTAAAAGAATTACATCTTTGAGTTAGGGTCATTCTTCGCCAACGACTTCCACACCTCTGTGTTGGCAGCATCATCTACCTCTGCCTTTGCTACCAGCCCTGCCGATCCTAAGAAAGTTGTCGACTTGAGGGAGGAGGTACAAAAGCTCACAAAAGAGCTTTACCAACAAGCTTAGCAGTCTGAGCAAAGATACAATAAGCTTCTTGCGTGCGTGGGAGAAACCATTGCCAATAACTCGGAGCTGATGGAGAAGTTGGAGCGGCTAGAGCGTTTGCAAGAGCAAATGGAGGTGTACAATGAGAAGATGTGCGCTAGAGGTAGCAGCGCTACTGGTGGGACACCGACATCAGAACCTACTCTGTCACCTCAGAAAGGGGAAGACGACAACGACAATGATTACCTAGATCCGTAGAGTTTAGGAATTTAATTTATTTTATGCCTATTTCATTGTATTTTACTTTTTTGAATTTTTATTATATTTAGACCATTGATATTTAATAAAATCATTAATTGATTTCTGGTCATTTTAAATTTGTGCCCTAATTTCGTAAACAAAAAATTTAATTTGAGATTTCGCATCTGTTTTGAGCTTCCGCCGCTGTGCTCCCTCTCCGTTGCTTATTCGAGCTTCAGGCCTCCAGACCTTGTTTCTACTACAGCCCGCTGTTTTTGCCGCACTTACGCCTCTGCTTTTGTCGAGCTTCTACTGCGGTATTGCTGTGCTTCCACCACTATTTAGCCCTGATCTGAGCTCCCTCTCTCGTGTATTTGAGGATTCAAGCTCCAGCATCACTTGTTGGAGCTACAAATGTGTGAAGTGGTTTTTTTCTCTATTCTTGTTCTTTCTTGTATTTGGGTTGCTGTCAGCTTCCTTTTGTTGTTGTTTCTTGGTTTTAATTGTTTTAAATGTTGTTATGGTGTTAATCTGAGTTCATATTATTGTTAATTTAGCAATTTGTAACATTGTTGTTGAGGTGTTACTTTTTTGACTCTGTAGTTGATTGACTATTAGATTGTATTTTTTGTCTAATTGTTAACTTGAGTTATTATTTTTATTTTAATTTATGTTTTTTATCTTGTTCATTTGTTAATTTGATACATTATGGTTATTGTGATGTTATTTTTTATTTTGTAATTATTAATTTGTATAATTGTTGTGATTTGCTGATCATTATTATTGTCACTGGATTGTTGACAACTAAATTTTGTTGTTAGATAAATGATAGTATCAATCAATTTGATTAAATGATATTTGATTGATAATTTTTATGCTGTATCACTTGATTTTTTGGTTCAAGTAGTGAAAATAAAAGTAAAGATGATCTCAACAAAATAAATTTGTGACAAATTTTATGATTGATGACAAATTTTGATGTTGATGATATTTTATATTTGATTATTTCTTTTGTTATTTGACTTTTGAATTTGTATTCGCATGAAATTATAATATTATGGTTGATGTAGTATTTATAATTTGCATGATATCTTAAACTTAACCATAGTTATTTTTAGTATATTTATATATATTTTATTATAAAAAAAATTTAGTTGAATTACGGTTAAATCGGTCAAACTAATAAACCATTAAATCAGTAACTAAAACAATTTAATGACCGATTTGATTTTCTGAACCTTGATTTAGATCAACCACTAAAATTATATTAGATTAAGGAAAAAAGAAAGAAAAGCTAGTTCAGACATGAGGATGGTGGGGAGTTCTAAAAACTCGTTGAAGCTCGTGTAGTACAGGTTGAGGGAGGTCTCAGCCATTTCTAATTACGCTCGAAGAAGACTAGATTCCTACCCTTTCAAACATTCTTACACAAAATTACTAGGAGTTAGGACTCACTGTCTTCGATTTTTCTTTGCTTGAGCTTGTCCCTTATTATCTTCCACGGTTGACAAAGGAACTAAAGATGCATTTAGTTTGTATTTTTTTATTTTTAGTATTTTATTTTTTTAAGAAGAAAATAAAAATAAAAGATAAAATCAGAAAGTAGAATTTTATTATTTTTATTTTTTATAAAATTTAAAAAACAGAAAATACTGAAAATGAAAATAAAAAATAAAAACACAAACCAAAGTCATATTATTTGAAAATATTTGGTCGCTAAATCGATCATTAAAAAAAATTTAGTCTCCAAATCAGTCGCTAATAATAAAACTAGTGACTGATTTAGCAACCAACAAAAAAAAGAGTATGAAGCAGCTTTTGATGCAGGACAAGATAGAGTTGTTCACATTTAAGAAGATAATCAACCATTTCTTCTCTTCTTTCACTTTCTCGAGGGGGGAAAGAGAAATAGGTTCTTATGGAGGGGGAGGGGAAACTTTCCGGCACTTTTTTCAAACCCTCCACAGTATCTAGGATCACAAGTGAAACAATAAGCAAGGGGAGGGAAAAGGCTTGGGCTGGGCCTACCTATCCCGATAGGACCTCATAAAGGAATGGGAGCAGTTGAGAGGTTCCATATTGCCGAGCCGAAGGGCAGCACTCCTGTTCGTGATCGTAGTATGACACGTCATCTCGTCCCCACTGTATTGAAAAGTACCTATGCACTATCCCCGGTTCACTGATAAGGAAGATAGAGTTAGTTGGGACGGGGTCTACGATGTAATACTCAAGTATAACCCGGGGGGATAAATGCTAACTCTGGTTAGAAAGCAGAAACCATTATGTAAATCAATTCAAGGGTTTACAAATCAAATCTCTTATACTACCATCGATCGAAAAAGTGGAACGACTAGAAAAAAAGTGAAGTTAGAAAGCTATATGATAGGAGGTAACTATCTTGTATGGATGGGGGGTAATCGGCGTACTCCAATCAGTGGGGGAGAGGAAATCTTTGGCTCTATCGAACATACAGGGAATTGGAGGTAGCATTCCACCGATGTTAAGTCATGGACTGGTTCCTTCAGCCTTTTTTCTATGTGTTGGTGTTCTATATGACCGACGTAAGACTCGACTCGTTAGATATTACAGAGGTTTAATGAGCACCGTGCCGAATCTCTCTACCATTTTCTTCTCTTCCACTTTGGCCAATATGAGTTCACCTGGTACTAGCAACTTTATTAGAGAATTTTTCATCTCAGTAGGAGCTTTCCAAAGAAATAGTTTAGTAGCCACATTAGCAACGCTGGGGATGATTTTAGGCGCGGTGTAATCCCTTTGGCTATATAATCGTGTGATTTTTGGAAATTTAAAACCCAATTTCCTAAATAAATTCTCCGATCCAAATGGCAGAGAAGTTTCCATATTTATACCTTTTCTTGTTGGAGGGTCGACCATCCGTTGAACTACCAAAGAATAAAAGGTAAACCAATGTGATCATGACATTGTAGGTGCTTGCGATGGGCGGATGCGACTTCCCTCAGTTGGTTTGGGTGGTATAGTCCGTTGCAGAAGTCTCCCTTTTTTGATCAATTTCTTTAGTCTTTAGGAGCCAAAGCTTGGCTTGACTAATAAAATAAGGCTCACGCAGGGGCGCTCACATTTTTTGGCTGAGCCGTATCTTGCTGGGTGGGACTGAGAGCAAGAAAGGAAGGGGGCAACCATGCATGGTACTTCTCGACCGTGTCTCCGAGGGACAGTTGAACAAGCGACTCATGAAGGCTGCCGGGTTGGATGAGCCAATAACTCGAACGCGTTCGGTCTATTTTTTTAGCAAGAATCACAGCGTAACCTTACCTTCACCATGATACGGACTCCAAGTTCTTAAGGCAGAGCGCGAGGAGATTTATCATCAATATGATGATGGGAGTGGAAACCAGAAGCACGATCGACCGAAGTCTTCGTGGTCCAAGATAAGAAAACCTTTAGCAACAGTAGTAACGTAAGCATGAGACTCTTTGGTAGTACCGATGAACCAGATGGCCACGGCGATGAAATCTGGGACGGAGGACTCGTAGTATCTTTCTACATCAGGCAAAAGCGAAAGACCCCTTAACGTAATTCAAATGGGGGCTGACCGCCGAGCCCACTCTGGCCTCGTAGGGCGGGCCCCCGTGGTTTTGAGCTGGAGCTGCCATAGCTTATAGCTAGAGCAATGGGAGGGGCCCCAGCATAGAAAACAGTAAGGATAACGAGTGCTCCACCTGCTTGGCGGGCGGCAGGAGCAGCGGGCAGGTGTTTGGTAGGCCAATAGCCCAGTGAATCAGGCGGGGCACTCGACGAAAGGGGGCACACTGAGCAAGTATGAGAAATTGGCCCTGCTCCGCTTTATTAAAAGCAAGGACCACTACTGGGGGTCAAACCAAGGACCTATGGAAGTCGGGGCTCGTCCCCGATCAATATTGCATCAAACAATAGAGGGTCGTAGCACTGACCTAGTTTTTTTATTAATTCAATACAATAGGAGAAATCTTGTAAAGTTTCCTACCGAGACAACAGACAGTTGGATCCTCTGCACGCCGGCCATACCTTTTCTGTGCGTCTTTCTCGTGGTGGAAACAAAACAACAGGGAAAGACCTGGCCGACCTGCCCATTGAATAGGGCTCGAGGGCAAGCTTTATTTAAGAGAGAATGGGGAGTGAATCAAAAGGTTTCCGTTTTCGTTCTTGATTTTTTGGGGCTTTCGGACTCCTCTCGATCTTATTCGTAGTTAGGAAGGGGGAAGGAGTCTAAATCAATGGACATTAATGAACCATCATTGATGGATGTTGCACATGACATGATCAATTCGACTCAAGGTTCGGCGCTTATAGAAGTAGCTTACTCTCCTAGTAGCGAAGGAAAAAGGCAGGGCTTTATTTGTAGTAATAGTGGGCAGGTCTCATGAGATCTATGTCGGCTAATGAAGGGGTCGAAGAAAAATTCAATTCATTAAGGGGCATAGATCTAGGCCTCTTTGTTTGGTCAATCACAAAAAAAAAAAAGGTTTGAAGCTCTTGGAATTTTTATTATTAGTGACTAACGTAAAATTAGGATAAAAAATTGGTAGTCACTAAATAGTTAGGTTGCTAATGATAAAATTAACGACCAACAAAAAATAAGGTTTTAAAGCACAATTTATCGAACAATAAAAAGATAAGAAATAGTTAGTTATTAAGGATTAGCAACCGATTTTAGTCGCTAATTTTAATTTCAGCCGCTAAATTACTCTTTTATTAAGTATGACATTGTTTTCTAACTAATCCATTGTCTTAGCAACCAATTTTAGTCGCTAATTTTAATTTCCATCCCTTAATCGCTCTTTTGTTGGGTGTGACATTATTTCTTAACTAATCCATTGTATTTGTCATTCATCTCCCTTCTACCCTCTACTAGAATTGAGAAAGAATGTGAATTTTAGGAATTAAGCTCTGGTAGACTAAAGCAGGGGGGTATAAATTGAAATAGCCTCATCATCACTTTTGATTAGAACTTGTCTTCCACCAGCTGAAAGTATCTTTTGTTTCTAGCCTCGAGCTCTTTTTTTAACATTTTCTTTAATTAAATTAAACGGGGTTTTTTTTATAAATCGTGATAACCATAGTTCAAAAATGACGATCATAAATAAAAAATCACGATTTTTTTTATATCTAATAGCTATAATTTTAAATCGTGATATCACATTAAAAATGTTATACTATAACTAACTAAAAATTAGACTCCTATCTCTTGATAGGATATTCTGACTTTTCTGTGTCTGTTTATATCTATTAAACTAATTGTAATTTCTTTTAAAGAATGAAATATCAATTTACCTTTGACGAGAAAGCGAAAAAAGAAAGAAACTAAAAACCTTGTTGGTTCCCTGTCACTTATTGTAGCACTAAGATTGGCAGTGATTGGTAGAAGAATCTTATAGTATATAAATAAGACATGTCCATAATGGAACTATTCAATTCATTATGCAAGTTGCATTGTGACTGAAGGGAGAAGATGAAGAAACAGGAAATGATGTTGCTTAATAATATTAATCGAGATTATTAACTCATGATGATTACTTTTGAACCATTGCAACGTCCCAAAAGTAAGAGCACAGGAAATGTTGGGATAGTGAGGGTATTTCCTTGACCATTGATGTAATGACAGCCGGCCCACCCCCTTCTATGTTTTTTATTAAATAATAAATTTATCTATTTTGTGTCTTAAAAGCATCTGTTAAGTTTATAAATTAAATTTTTTTATTAAAATATAAAAAATTTAATTTTTTAATATATTTGGTTTGTATTTATTAAATAAAAATATTTAAAATTTTTTATTAATAGTAAATTTATTATATGTCCAAAAACACATATTAATTAAACTTTTAAATAACAGAGTATATTCTTAAATTGATTCTAAATAAATTCTAGATTAGACATGCATTTTGATTTTAATAAATTTTATTATTTTAAAATTTATTTTTTTGTTAGACAATTTAGTTTTTATATTACTTACAATAAAATATTTAATATGTATGATAGACAAATACATTTTTAATGTCAATGAATTATAACTTAAATGGCATAATCTTTTTATACTCGTCTAAGAAGTTGCGGGTTCGACTTTGAGTCTCCTTATCTTTGGTATAAAAAAAATCAAAATTTATTAAAAATTAAAGTGTTCGATTTAAATTTGTTTGGAAATCAATTTAGATATTTACTCTAAACGCTATTAGAAGTAGGTGCATGAGAATTTTTTTAAGTAACTTATAGATTTCTAGAAATTAAAAGAATATAAGTATATTTCGGAAAAAATTTTATGTTAAATTTATAAATTTTTATGAAATAAATAGAAGACTGATAGAAAGATAAAATGTATCCATCCTTATGACTTTTTAGAGAATTTATAAGTTTAGTATTTTATTCTTCAAGAATTTACGTGATATTTTTTTTAAGGACTTATAAATTCATCTAAAAATTTTTTAAATAATCTACTTAATTAATATTATTTTCACTTATTTGAAACTCTACAAATCGCAAATTTTTTTCTTACGTATTATTTGCTCTGTTTTTACTCTTTTTTAAAATGTTTTATGGTTTTTGCTTATGTGTATTAAAGTCATGAAATCAAAAGTAAAATTAGTTTTGTGTTAAAAAATTCACGTTTCAATTGAATAAAAGTCTAGAAAATCTTTTGGTATTTTTTTTTTTCACTCAACAACTTATAACTTATACATCTAATCATCTATTACAAATTTCTCATGAATTTACTTAAGTAACTTTTCTTTCCTTATAAAAATCTATAATTCTCTCATAATATTGCTCCATTTTATATCATAGAGAGGTTTAGCTGCGCTTGCACATGATCCACACATGTGATTAAGTAGTCTTCTCCATACACAATTGAACCAGTCTAGTGAAACTGTATATAAGTTTCGCTAACTTAAAAAATGCACCTAAACTATCATCAATTCGTTTTCGCTGATCTCTCTCATTTTCATCTCATTTCCAGGGAAGCTACCAATTTTTAAGTATATTTTCTTTTCAATGTTAAACAACAAATATATAATTATTAAAGTGACAATTATCACGAATGAAAAAAATAGCGTAGAATTGTCTATTTTTTTTTTATTTATTTTAACTTCTAAATTTTAAACTTTAAACTCTAAATCTTAAATTTTATACCTTAAATTATAATCCTAAACAATGAATTTTTTTAAAAATAAAGGTTAAAAACAAATAATTTTATAATAAAAAATTGACTGACTACTTAAATATATATATAATCAATCATTCTATATTATATATCGCCGAATCATTTCCTCAATCCTACTTAAGTAAACATGATATTTCAAAATTTAATTAAAAATGAATAAAGTGACAGAAATATTGATTAAAACATACCAGAATCTTAACTTATAAAGTTTAAAAAGTTCAAAAACTTCTCCGATATACTTGATCAAACTCACCATTACTGCTAGTACAAATAAATGCTTTGATATGCTAATATTGGATCGAAATAATGCGTATTATTGTTTTGGAAATGACGAAAGAAAATAGAGAAATATCAGAGCATTATTTGTATTTAATTCCCGTAATAATAACAATACAGTAGCTAGAAAATGATGGTTCAATCACATGATAGCAGGTTAAATAAGGTGAAAAGGTGAAAATTTTAAAGTAAAACTAATTGTGATCAAGCAAATACTCTATGTCAATTACTACATAAAATGAATTAGCATCAAATAAATTGAGTAACCCTGTTGTGATGAGTTGCATTAGAAATAGAAATAGAGTACCCCTAATTATTGAATTGTGAATGAAAATTTAGGTTTCCAATATCAAAATTATACATTGTTCCAAAGTAGCTTTCGATGAAGGGAATCCCAAGTTTCCATTGCGAATATGTGTAACCTATTTTGTTGAAAGATTTGCCATATTTTGAGGCAGAGCCAGTTATTAGCTAGGTAACTTTCCGGCAAAGTCACCATAGCCGAGAAAATTAAGGTTCTGTGCCTTTGCGGGGTTTCAAGTTCCAACTCAGTTTTCAAAGTAACGAATCTCCCTCACCCTGTTCTAAATCCTATTTTCTATTTCTGTTTCAATTTTCCAAGAAATAATCTTAGTAGGCAGCGTACAATTAAAGAAAGGGTTTATCTATTTTATGCAGACACATGTTAAAGTTATAAATTAATAAATTTTTTATTAAAAATATAAAAATTTAAATTTTTAATATGTTTATTTTGTATTTATTAAAAAAAGTTTTAATTTTTTAATAATAGTAAATTTATCGTGTGACTTTCATCTACTTTAATAGTATATATTAGCTAAATCTTAAAAAAACATATACAAAAAAAGTTTAAAAAATTCTCTAGTTATAAATAAGTGTTTAATAATTAAGTTGGTTAGTCTAATAATTAGTTTACTAGTCTGTTTAAATAAGTGTCGGAGTTTAAATACCATCTTGTGTATATAACAACTTATTTGTTAATGACAAACTCTTAAATAGAGTTTTAATCCGCAATAAATTAATTTTTGACCTACCGAGATAGGAGATACTATGAAAAACAAAAAACAACAAAAAAATAAGTCCCTAATTAATATGTATCTTTAAAACATATGATATGATTATTATTAGTATAAATATTTTAATAAATACAAAATAAATATATTAAAATTTAAATTTTTGTATTTTAGAAAATATTTTAAAGAGGGAAAAGTCGTCTCCGCACTAATAACTAACACAGAAACAGTAGTACCAGCTACCTAGCTACCTAGCTTTTTTTTAAAAACCAGTCTAATTAAGCTGCTGGCTGGTGGCTGCTGCTTTCATGTGCGAAAAACCTTATTTTTTAAAAAAGATATTTATAATTAATCAATCTTTTTAGAGTAGTTGTCAAAATATATATAAAGAATAATGATTAAATTAGTCGTCTTAATTTTTTATTGGATAACTTGTTCTTTAAAATTTTTGTTATATCAAATTAAATTGGTCAATAAATTTATCAACACTAATCACGTTCGTCTCTTTAATCATTCTGAACAAGGAAAAACATGAATAAAGATGATAAATGTATGAGTCTAGGAGATTAATCTGTTTTAGTAAAAATTTAAGTATTAATTGTTAATTTAATCCATTAATAAAAATATATGTATTAAGTTAATCAATAAGTGAAATTTGAGGGTTAATTAATTTGTATGAATGCTTGAATTATATAGCAACATATAAGTATTCTTATGAGTGTTTATGATAATGAGAAAGTCTAAAAGGTTTTAATAATAAACATTTTTAATATTAAATAATTATTTTAATTTAGTAAGTTGGCAAGATCATTGGATTTAAATAAAAAAATATACTATGTACTGCAATCTAATCTTTTATAATAGCACGAATAATGAATAATAAAAATATTTCACCTTTATTTTTAGGATAAATTTTCTGACATAAGAGTCAGTCAATAATTAAGGACCAAAAAAAAAATTTAAATGTGTAATTTTTTGTTTTACATATACAATTTTTTTATGAATTAACATACTTATCTCATTTCTTTGACAAAATCATTGTTTCTATTATTTTAACAATGAAAGACAAATTTGTCAACAAAAGCTCTAAAAATTTGAATATGGATTTAAAATTGGTGAATTCCACCAAAGTAGACTTACAAAGTATATTACACAACTTTTTTACATATTGTGAAAAACAACTCATACATTATGTAAATTAATTTTAAGTCGTAAAAAATAGCATGCGTTTTCTTCTATAATTTGTAGCTATCTTCTAATTTTTTTCACCCGTAATAGTAAAAATAAATAAGTTTATATCCATATTAACCACTCATTTTAGTGAATTATTATACCGACTAAAAAATCATTTATTAAAAGTGAATTTCTATCAACAAAATTAATATTCATTTATTTTCAAATTGACAGCATAAAATATAATGTTCATCATCATTATCTGAATTTCTCACGTACCCTTTTCTCCTATAAATAAGCTTACAACCCTTTTCCCTTTCCTTCCTCATCAAAGTGACCAGCACCTACTCTCTCTCCCTCTCTCTTCAACCTTTATGCATGTGTGTGTTTTCTTCTGCAGGGGTTTGATTCTTATGGCATACACATATATTTTCCTCAAATATTGGCCTGTATTGTTGCAGAGTAGTAAGGTAGAATCTGTTAAGCTCAGGAGGGATAGCGCCACATATAACACAATTCATTCGTATTGGCGCTATCTATCCTGAGTTTCACGGCTTCTTCTTACTTTAAATATCATTCTCTTATGATATACATGTTCTAGTACTCAGAAATTAAAATGAACCACCCCATTTTAATTTACTCCCCTTTCTCTTTTTTTCTGTTTTCATTTATTATACTTTACTATGATTATTCTGTCCGAAACAGGAATCAAGATCTTGATGATGATGATGATGATGATAATGGGTTATTAGTTTTACTCAATTCAATAACTTCATCCATCTGGCTCCTAGTTTATGAATTATATTATAAATTATGATTTTTTGTTTGATTTGCCTCAGATAAGCAAGGAATGGCCAAAGAACGGTTTGTACTACTGTGTAGTTTCCTTACTCTGAACTTCTTATTAGTCTTAGCTTTTACATTTTTGTGTTGATGAAAATTAAAAAAAAAATCTTTTCCGAAATAATTCTATAGGTTATTTTTATTTAATTCATCATCAAAGTACTTTTGCACTTATATATTTCAAAAAAAAAAAAGTACTTTTGCACTTGTAACTCTTTTCATTTCTTGTAGTTTGGTTTTTAGAAAGTTGATTTACTTTTTTCCATTTGTGGTAGTTAAAGGAACACACTCGCAGACAATATTATATTCTGATGAGTAGATTTACTATCAAGTTTAGAGATATATTGAAGATTCTAGCTCATGGTATCTAAGAATCAGCGTTCTATATAGGTTCCATCTTTTTCTTTTCTCCCAGTTTTTTTTCCTTCCAATGCTTTTTCGGGTAAGAAAGTTTTCCTTTTATATATATTCTTACTTGGAAAATCATGGACTTTTTAGTCTTTCGATAGGTAAATTAAATTCGTCAAATGANTCTAAATTAAAAACTAATTTATTACGAATCTGAATTCCATTTAAAAATAGTCTATCGTTGGCTTATGAATTACTCCACGTTCAATATATAAAATTCAAACTCCTAACATTTTTTTAATCAAGCCAATGAACCGATTCCTCAACTAATTCAAATTGGTTTAAATACACCTAAATTGATACAATGTTTTCCTAAGCAATAAAAAGAACATAATATCCGTTGTTGCATCTCTGATATCAAATTATCAACTAACACTCCTTTTCTACTCTCCACTATTAACTTAGAAAACAAAAAAGAAATGCAAAAAAAAAAAAAACCATCAGAATGTTGGTTTGTTTCTCACTCAATATATAGGACAGTTTTTTTTTGTATTATTATTATTTTGCATTTGTGTAAGATCAAAATATTTCCTAGACATTTTTTATTTTTTTACAGCACCTCAATATTTAAATTTTACACTTTTAGAAAGAACTATAAAGGATCTTATAAAGCATGGTGAAAAAAATAAAAAATATATAAGAAAATTTTCATGTAGGTAAGTATACATGATATATTAGTCACATGCAGTGGTGGAGCTACATGGAGAGGAAGGAACAATGGTACTCTAATTTTAATTTTTTACATGTAATTTATATGTAAATTTTAATTTAATTCTTTTTAAAATTTTATTTTAATATTATTTTATTGTGTAAATATTTTTGACTTCCTTCTAATATTTCATC
>NC_029778.3:21881064-21911818 GCF_000817695.3 Arachis duranensis | reverse complement strand
GTTCGTGAAGTATATTTTGAAACAAGTTTATCTTTCTCTCTTTCTGATTCCTTGACCTGTTTGACTGAATATTGTACACAAAAAGATACGAGTTTTCCAAGTATATAATTGATAATTGATGATAGCAGAGGAAGGGTCTGAATCTATCATTGCTTTTGATGTAGTAATATTTTTATTTTATATTTTTGTTCTTCTGAAAAGGTATATTGATGAGTTAGTTCGGTTTTTAATGGTGACTTCTGAGAGAGTAGCAGTACCCTGCCCCAAAAGTGAAACCCTAGTTTTTTTCACTGCCAGACCCAGTGTCTTTTGGACTTTGGAGCTATACAAAAACCTATGTATCATTTTTTTTTATTATTTTGAGTTTATTATGTTATTACAAGTGAAATATTAAAATACTAAACTACTCAACTATATTATATTATTACAAAATTATTTATTAAAAATTAAAGATATTTATAATAACAAAAATAATGTTTAAATGGTTTTTTAAATTGGTGTAATTCACTGAAATGAGTCATTCAGGTGATGTAAAAATATATGGGTTAATTGGTTTCGCTTTTTGCAATTTAAAAAAGCCAAAAAATAATTACCTGTAGAAGAAAACACATATTGCAAATAACTTTTTGCAACTTACTTTTTATAATAACTTGCAAAAAATTTAGATTTAAATTTCACATTTTTGAAAACTATATACAACTTTTTTTAGCCACTATTTTAGCATGTTGATCAATAAAAATGTTCAATGAATACAAAAATATTTATTATATATTTACACATATCATCAATTTAGAGATTTTTCAAAAAAAAAAAAATAGTAATCGAATAAGAGACATTAAAAAATAATTGAATCTATTAAAATAAAATAATTAAATTATTTTACAGTGGCATAATAACAAATACGTTTCTTATTTGTCTTATAATTTGTGTTTCTTTAATTTTGTCCAGAACATTAGTTTTTTATTATTTTAAATATTGTACTCTATGATTAGGAATTGTATGAGAAAGTTAGGGTTCCCATAATAATATTTGACTGCAATTTTTGCAGGGCTTGTTTTAACCTTATTATAAATTAAAGAGATGGTAGGTTAGTTACTGTTGATGTTGACTCCTACCCCTAACTTAATTGGTTCAGGTCACAGGTCTCGTCGCTTTCCTTTCTACTCCTATAATTAACTTCTCCTTCATCACAATCTCCATCATCCATTCAATTCCCACTAAAAGCAAAGTTTATGTAAACAATTTCTATATTTACACTTCAATTTATTAGGTAATTCCTACTATTTGATCATCATCATTAAGGCTTATCAAATGAGATCAGCTCCTGCTGTTTTAACTAATTTTAGCTAACTTTCTCGAATTATTGATTGGGTACGAAGACTTTGACATATATAAATAATGGAGCAATCATTAAATAATGAAACTGCGTCTTCTGTTTTCATATGTTTAGGCCTGTGAATTTACAGTCTATGTATATTAACTTATTTTTCAAATTAAATATTAAAGAAAATTGCTAGCAATATTCAAAGTACACAATATGAGTCAGAAACCGAAGAAAAAGGTTTGTCCAACTCCAAAGCAAAGTAAAGCATACGTGAATTTTAGAAAAGTTATTAGTTTTAATACAGATTTGTATGTATCAATAGTTTTTCAATTTCGACTATTTCTTTGTTGTTCGATCTTGTCAATTTTAAAATTAAAAAAAAAATTGACAATGAAGAAATTCATATATCAATTCTAAAAAAAAAATAAATAAAAAGGATCTATTTCTCATACGTAACTATAAAACTTGATTCATAGTTCAAGTTCTTTCACTATCATGCTCTATGGTAGCTTCTTATTTACCATGAATTCTATAGTCATAAATAGAATGGAGTTAGATTATGATGCTAATTTAAGTGGCATTCAAATTAAACTAAGAAAATAATAAAGTATCTCCCAAAATTGATTACCCCTTTTTCCCTTTCCTTTTTGTCATGTTACCCTATTGATTTTCCTGTTAGACATGCTATCTATGGGTATCATCTGGTTGCCATTATGTGCGGTTGGGATGCAATATAATATTCAGGGCAGAGTTTGGTTCAAAGATTTAGAAGTTTGAATCAACTTTAGGGTACAAGAGGTGTCATGTTGTACGGGAACAATGCAACCAACTTTTCTCTAGCTATAGATTTCTATTCTCCAAGCTTCCACTCTTGTGATAATTGCATATCTCTTAATATATAGAATGAATAATAAGATAGGGTAAAAAAGTAATTTGATCACTTGATAAGTAAAGATGCACATTAAAGTAAAATACCTCAAATTAATCATAAGATGTTTTTAATCCAACATATTAGTTCTCAATGAATTTTAATTATTAAATAAATTTTTAAATTTTTATTTTATTAAATAAATTAATTCTCACATCAAATTATTCATTTAAATAAAAAAATCAATCTTAAAATTTTAAAATATTTTAAGAACTGGTACGTCTTTATTAAATAAATCATAAAAATTGATTATATAATTTTTAATAAAATCTGACTTAAAATTAATATGTCTAATAAAATAAAAAATTATAAACTAATTTAATAATTAAAATTTGTTAAAAACTAAATTGACTTGACTAAAAACTTTTAGGCACCAACTTTATATATTATTCCACATTAAAAATGTCTCTAACACCGAGAAAATAATAAAATTTATAAAAACGACACAATTATCTTAAATTATTATGCATAAGCATGCATTTTTATTAACTAAATTTTATTTATTTATTTAAAAAAATTAATTTAAGAAGTAAACTAATAATATCACGTGTAATTTTTATGAACCAATTGGCGATGAATCTTCGAATTCAGTGCACTTGTGTGGATGGGAAATGTGGTTGAACAGGAATCCCCACTTAGGGGTACAGTGTTTGAGATTTTATTATATGTCGTTTACAATATTATTGTTTGATGACAATGATATTTGACATTTTACGCCACTCCAAAAGACGCCACTGTATATGTGCCCTTCAACCTAATAATCTTCACTTCCATGGTGCTATCATACGGTGACTATATATTATCATAATAATAATTTGTTACTATTACAATAATAATGGAGGTACATGCATGCATGGATGTGTATTTAAATAACTATTATATATGCAATTGAGGTTGATACATAGGGAAGTATTGTATTAGCAAAGATCAAGAATCAATTTGCACAATGGAATATATAGATGGGAGTGGGAGTGGCAGACCAAAATGATTATATATGCTGGTGAGAGTGATGATGATGCCTTGTAACATTCATTGGCTCAAACCCTTTGAGGCAAAAACTAACTTTATTATTTGACTAAAATATCTATTTAAGATATAGTTATTTATATTTTTTTATTAATTTAAACTTTTGAAAAAAAATGATTTTTTTTTTATTTTTCCATAACTAAAAAATCTAAAAGTGCATGACATTTTATCCCTTAAAAAGAGTACATATGATGATATCAACTTATTCTTCAAAATATTATTTATGAAATTTATTTAGTCATTTCTTTCAATAAAATTATTTGATGCTGCATATATATCAACTTTTTTTTCAAAGACTAAAAGAATGATATATGTGATATATCTGTATTAGTGACTGATCATTGGATATTATGAATCTTTTGGAGATTAGTGAACCAAAATCACATGTATTTTCTAAAGGACGACTAAATTGAGGTCACAAATCTTTAAATGACTACTTTGATTTATATTAAGGGAACCCTAATTAAACAAAACTATTGATATATTTATAGTTATTAAAATTTAAGGGTTTTTTTATAGTCTTTTTTTAGTTTTAATTCTTTAAAGGGTGACTAAAAATCTTATCATCAGCAAAACTACATGTATTTAATTTAGGAATTTTTTTAGTGAGGAATGAAATTAGGCAAAGAATAAAAATTTGTACTTAATTTAAAAAGAATATGATAAATTTTTTTAGACTTTTTTTATGGATAAATTACATATATAAATTGAATGAGAATCAAAATTACAGAGATGTTCTAAACTGAAATTGGTTATATATAATTTTCGTTTGATCCTCTCTATGTAAATCGAATCAATTAAATTCGATTTATAATTGTTTAATATAAATCGAATCAATTGGATTTGATTTAGTAGCAGTTGGAAGCACATGGTAAATCGAAACAAATAAATTCAATTATGTAGCACATGGTAAATCGAATAAATTAAATTAAATTTTTTCTAGTATAGCCCATAATAAATCGAAGCTACTGAATTCGATTTACAAGAGAACAATACAAGGTAAATCGAACCAAATAGATTTGAATTAATAGGATACACTACTTATTTAAATCGAAATCAATTGATTCGATTTAGTGTTGGCATACTTTATATAAGACTTCGAATTAGTTTGAAACGATTTACAGCGACATTTCACTCCTTTTGTCATACCCCACGCGAGAGAGAAATTTTGGACTTCCAAACGATCAAGGTTTAAAACTGCAAACATAGAGAATGTTTTGAATCGCATCTACCAATTGGATGGAGTTGCCCACATTTTTAGTAGTATCAATGAAGAGGCTAATAATTGAAATTTCTTTTCTTCAAATTAGATTAGATAGCAATACAGAGTGACATAGAGTATTTGACTAGAAATGTTAGTTGGAGTAGTGATTAAAAGTTTGTTAGAATTTTTAAACTATAAATGTTAGTTAGAGTAGTATTAAAAGTTTTGTTAGAATTTTTAAATTAGAAATGATAGTTAGAATAGATTAGACATTTTGTTAGAATTTTTAAATTATAAATGTTAGAATGAATAGTGACTAAAAGTTTTGTTAGAATTTTTAAATTAGAAAAATCAGTAATAATAGTGATTTAGGTTGTTTTATATTTTATATTAAAGTTTTTTTATTAAAAATGTTCGTGTTATAGGTGATTTAGATTTAGTGGGGATTTGATTTTTATGAATAAGATTAATATATTGTAAGATTATAATTTTAGTTATTTGTATTTTTTTTTTCCAAAAGGATGCATGATTTAAAATTCGTTTAATGTATTTGTTAATTACGTAAAGTTTATTATGGTTCTTAGTAAAATTTATTATGGTTTTTAGTAAAAAAAATAAATAAATTTATCATTATGCAGCTCACACTGTATATTACCAGCATGAGGAGGTAATATGGTATGTCTTTAGATGAATTTACAACTTGATATCTTTGAGTACGGAGTTAACACACTAAGAGATATTTGTTGTCATATGCCCGAATCTACGACCCTTGTCCTGATGCTAAGTCCACTTCTCATACTCCATCTAGTTGGCTAGTCACACATTGCCGGATCTTCATTTAAGAAGATGTCAAATCAATAATCAAACTCAACCTTAGTCTTGGCATAAGTAGCATTCAGCAAAAATCTCTTTGCATTCTTTCCATTGAAATTTAGAGCAAAATTTGCTATAACGTGCCAGACACAAAATGCATGATAAGCAGTGAAAGGAAACCATCCACCATCAGAAATCTCGAAAGCAGCATTGATTCCATTGTGTCTGTCTGATATCACTAGAATGCCCAACTGAGGAGTCACGTGCTGTCGAATGTGAGATAAGAAAAATGATAATGATTCTCTATTTTCACCCTCCACAAGGGCGAAAGTAATGGAAATGATATTAGAATTACCATCCTACGTAATTGCAACCATCAACGTACCCCCATATTTATCGTACAAGTGGGTTTCATCGATACTGACCAGCAACTTACAATGCTTAAAGGCCTCGATGCATGGTCGAAATATCCAGAAAAGGCGATGGAAATAAGATGATGGCTCGTCAACTTGGCCACCAACTCGCACAAGACTTGTCTTCAGCACTACAATACTACTCGGCATGGTTGTTTACATACCTAGTGCTCATCTTAGCAACTCATTGTACGACTCTTTTCAATCTTAAAAAATCTGCACAACAGTTTTTTGCTTAGCCAACTACACCTTCATATAAGTCCGTCTAAAACCAAAATTTACCTCTGTTGTATTCTGCAGTACCTTAATTAAGATAGCCACATCAACTCTGACCAGAGAAAGATGAATGGAGATATAACATGATAGTCAAGCATCCTATGATTACTAGAAATCTCTGTAGCCAAACATGTATGAGGTCTATTCTATCTTCTGACCTCTAAAATAAGCTTTCGCTGGTGAAGAGTGATCCAAATCCACCAAGTGCAACCGTTTCCAAATTTCTTGTATTTTTCGTGGAACTTGATATGATCCGACTCCAGCACTCTATGCTCTATTGACCAACTTGAAACTCTACTGAAGCTATTGTATCCTGTGCATCTCTACCTCTAAATCTGGTACTCTCTGAAAATCCCTGATGTGCCATGGCTTCCAGATGTAAAATAAAAAAGTGTGGAGGATATTGCTTAGATTCTGAACTCGATGCCCCACCCTGATGATGCATGAGCATCTTGTCTATCTTTTCCTAGTGAATTTGCATCTAATTTGTTGAGTTTAATTAAGAATTAATTATATTTTAGCCACTATGGATGCTATTTTGAGTATTGTGTAATTTTATTTATTTTAGGTAGCATTCGGAGGGATTTGATAAAGTTTCTGTAGAGAAAAAGAAGAAACCAAAGAGATGACCAGCGAAGACCGACGTGGACGTATGGCTCACGCGACCGCGCGGAATGGAGAAATTGCAATGATGCGATCGCGTGCCTGACGTGAACGCGTGGACTGGAATCTGCATATATAACGCGAGCGCGTGGACGACGCGGACGCGTCACATGCGCGATCTGCAAAAATACAAATGACGCTGGGGTGATTTCTGGGATGTTTTGACTCACTTTCCAGCCCAGAAAACACAGATTAAAAGCTGTAGAATGGACAAAGCAAGTGGTCCCCACCCATCAACTGAAAATCTGTTAATTAATTCGAATTTAAATTCAAATCTTATCTTTTAGGAAAAAATATTATTTTTATTTTTAGATAATTAGATTTTAAATTAATTAGGATTAGTTATAAAAAGGGGAGACTTCTCTTCTATTAGGGACATTAGATTAGATTACATTAGATTAGGGGAATTCCATTAGGGAATTCTATACAAATTTATATTCTACATTCCATGAGCAACTAAACCTCCACTGTTAAGGTTAGGAGCTCTGTCTATTTGTATGGATTGATTTTATTACTTTTTCTATTTTAATTTATGTTTTGAATTTATATTTAAGAATTATTTTCGCTCTTTATCTTATGAATTTGGGTGGAACGGAAGTATGACCCTCTTTCTATTTGAGTTCTTGTAAAACTTAGAAAAGCTCTTTACTTGAACAACAGCTTGAAAACATATTCTCCTAAATTTTAATTATTTGGATTTAATGGGATACGTGACATATAATCCCCTTATTTTTGGGTAATTAGAATTTTTGTAGCATATAAACTGAAAATTGATTTTTACCCTCTAATTGGAATTAATTGACCAAGGAATTGGCAGTTAATGAATTTTAGAGGAGACTAGGAAGGTCTAAGGAATTAGGGTCTAGTCACATATAGTTTGTCATAAATTAAATCCTACATAATTAAAATAGTTAGTAAGAAAAGTTAATCCGGAAAAATAGATAACTCTAAAACCTTAACTGTGTATCCATATTTTATTTTTATTGTCTATACTTTTGATAGTTTGAATTCAAACTTAAACCTTTTAAACATCTCAAAACCAATTTCTGCTTGCCTAACTAATCTTATAACTCAATAACTGTTGCTTAATCCATCAATCCTCGTGGGATCGACCCTTACTCACGTAAGGTATTACTTGGTACGACCCGCTACACTTGCCGGTTAGTAAGTATGAGTTATAAATTTCGCACCAAGTTTTTAGCGCCGTTGCCGGGGATTGATAGTGATTAACAACTATTAGTTGTTTGATTGCTTAGATTAGGTGTTTTAGTTTTAATTTTATTTAAAAATTCTACTTGAATTTTTGAAAAAAAAAAAATCTACGGTATTTCTCTTTTCGTTTTCTTTTCCCTTTACGTTAATTTTTTTTATATCCTTTACGTTATTTTCCTTTTCGTTTACCCCTTTTCCAATTCTTTCTTCTAGTTTCTTTTTTTTATTTTGTTTAAAAAAAATTAAAAAAAATTTCGAAAAAAAGAAAATATTTTTTTAGCACCAATATTTTTCTTAATTTCTGAAATTAAGTTTGGTGTTTTCTAGTTAGTTTTATTTTAATTCTTAAAATTCTGTTTCTTTCTTCTTTACTTTCCTATTTACCACATGGTGCGTTTAATCCTGTTTGGTGTTTTGTACTAAGAAAAAATAATGGAGAGAGATCACATGGGTTACTACTCACACCCGAGTAGTGATTCATATTATGGTGGATGGAGGAACTATCCAAATTTTGGTTGGCAAAACCAAAACCAAAGAAACTTCAATGCCCCATGTTCCAACTACCAAGAACCATCATCTTTCTACCCATATCAAGAGTCACCATCGGATATTGAGACTTCTCACAAGGAGGGTGTTATGGAAGTAGAAATTCTTAATGCTATTCTTGCCCAGAACAAGCTTATGACTCAGCAAGTGAATCTACTTACTCAATAGATGGGTGGCATGCAAGTCCCAGCTATCAACACCTAAAATCTTCTTCAAGAGGCAAACTCTAAATCCCAAGAAGATCCTAATTGGGAGATGATGATGAGTTTTATGCAGGAAACCAAAGCCTCAATAAGAAACTTGGAAGTGCAAATGAGCCAAATAAGCAAGCAATTAGAAGAAGAGGAAGAGGTACAACCTCCCATGCCTTTGGTAAGTAATGAAGAAGAGATTGAATTAGAAGACAGCTACCAAGAGGAAGAGGTTGAAATTGAGAAAGCTTGCAAAGAGGTAGAAGAATTCAAAGAAGAACACAAGGGAGTGGAGCTTGCAAAACCACTATCACCATCCAATACAACATTCAAGTGGATAAAATTTCTATCCTTAACCTGTACTTTCCCACTTGAATATGGGCTACGAGAAACGGATGGTCAACTTAGAGCTCTTTGTGGCATTAAGAGTAAGAGGAAGATGGTTAGTGCCAAGAGTTGTCAAGCAAGGTTCAATATGGTTGCATGCTCCAAATTAAAGTGCAAGGATTGGTGTAGAGCTAATTTGAATGGGTCTAGAAGGTTGTTTAGATGTCTCTGTGAGAATTTAGATTGCTTGCCACCAGGTGAAAATAATGGTGATCCACAAGAAGACGGACGTAAAAGCAAGATTTGGGACCCTGGAATTCATTCCCACAATCAACTCTCTTGAGGCCTTGTCACTTGCTTCAATTTGCTCAAAGGCGTTATACGCCTGGTTTGGGATCCCGGTAGCCATTGGAATTACAAACATTCGTGGAGATTCCTGAATCAGTACAAGCACAAGCCACCATAACAAGGAGCTCACCACATGTCCAACTTAAGGACTTTAACTAAAAGTGCTTGGTGGGAGACAACCCACCGTGGTATGATCGTTTCTTTTCATTCTTAGTTGTTTTTCGTAGTAGTAGTTTTCACATTTATTTTATTGAGTTCTTACTAATTTTCTGATCATGCAGCTATTTTATCTCAGGAACCGAACACCTCAAGCTAAAAAAAAAAGGGCACACGACGCGATAGCGTCACTCGCGGACGCGTCACTTATATGTGCGTGAAAAAATGTTATTTGACAGAGAGTTGCGCGGGAGTGGCGCAGGAATGGAGCATTTCGCACAAACGATCCCACGCGGTCACGTACTCCACGTGTTCGCGTCGTTTGTGATTTTCGCCATTCACGCGGATGCGTCACTGACGCGGACGCGTGACCTGCAAATTTGATGTAAAAGAGTGTTTGGACAGAGAGTTGTGCTGGCTTGGGGCAGGAAGTGTGCTAGAAGCACAAATTTGGTCACGCGGATGCGTCCCTGACGCGGCCACGTCAATTGCACATTTGGCCATCCACGCGGACGCGTGCATGACGCGAATGCGTCGTATGAATAATTGGCTCCCAAACCAAGTGAACAGAGAGTCGCGCGGGCGCTTGGCTGTCTTCGCACGAATCGCACAAAACCCAGGGCATGCGGACGCGTGCCTGACGCTTACGCGTCATTATGAAAATTTCGCGACCCACGCGAACGCGTGCCCCACGCGACCGCGTCGCTTGCGCCGCCCAGTTCTCTTTTTCTCTCTCTCCCAATCCTAATTCTCTCTTATTCTTTTCTCTTCTTATTTTTTGCTCCTCTTAATAATTGTTTCTTCTATTTTCAATACTTCTTTGCTTGAGGACAAGCAAACCTTTAAGTTTGGTGTTGACGCTGCGCTTATTGGTTTTTTGGTACCAAAAGGGAGGCGAATCATCTTCATTGAGGAGCACAACCTGAAGAATAAACTGACAGCTAGGATAACTAAGGTGGTTGAGTTCCTTTCATTTTTATTACTCCTTTTTTTTCTATGTTATGTTCTGGCTTTCTGCTATTTTGCTTTGTTTGTTGCATGATCTTTTATTAGTTAGAATTCTAGGACTAGTTTTTTTTTTTAATTTCTTTAATGCTGAAAAAATGTTTCATGTACCACTCACTGAACTTGAATCCAAAAAGAAAAGAAGAAAAGAAGTGATGTATTGCATGAGAAATTGAGTTTAATTTTAAGAATAGTCTTATTTACTTAAATGTGGTGGTATTTTCTGTAATTTTTGAACGCATGATATGAACAGTGCATATTTAAATTTGAATCAAGGGGTATTAATGTATAAGGAACAGGAATTTAGAGAATTATTATGACTTTTCTGAAATAAACAAAAATTTAATCCTTGAAGCAAAAGAAATAGCAAAAGAAAAAAATATTAAATAAATAAATAATAATAAAAGAAAGGTCCAAGGCTCTGAGCATCAATGGCTAGGGAGGTCAGACATGATTAAAAGCTCAAAGAGTTGTTTTCCTAGTCATATGCTTGTGGTGTGATTGTGTCAAGTAATCCTTGAGACAGAACACTTAGAGTCGAGACCAAGTGCATTTAACAGAGTATGCCAAAGGGTTTGAGCACCACTGTCTGGGAGTAACTGAAAGAAAAATCAGAACTCAAAGGGAGTTCGCCAGTTAAGTGCTTGTGGTATTTTTGTGTCAAGTAACTCTTGAGACAAAGCATTTAAAGTCACGGCTAGGCTCAAGGTGCAAAGCACCAAAGAAAAATAAATTAAAGTAAATGTTACTGTGTTCAAGGATTAAACTGAAATGTAAAGATCAGAGAATTCATAATATCATCCGGATTCTAATTCTGAATGACAATAACATTCTTGATTCAAAGGAGAGTGAGATGCCAAACCTATTCAGGATTACAGTTATAAACCCCACTATAAAAAGAGACATGAGCTTAATTGAACTCTCATACTCATGCAAATTCATGTCATAAGCTTATATTAGTTTTGGTTGCTTGAGGACAAGCAACAGTTTAAGTTTGGTGTTGTGATGCGTGAGCATCTTGTCTATCTTTTCCTAGTGAATTTGTATCTAATTTGTTGAGTTTAATTAAGAATTAATTATATTTTAGCCACTATGGATGCTATTTTGAGTATTGTGCAATTTTATTTATTTTAGGTAGCATTCGGAAGGATTTGATGAAGTTTCTGTAGAGAAAAAGAAGAAACCAAAGAGATGACCAGCGAAGACCGACGCAGGCTCACGCGACCGCGCGAAATGGAGAAATTGCAATGACGCGATCGCGTGCCTGACGCGAACGCGTGGATTGGAATCTGCATATATGACGCGAGCGCGTGGACGACGCGGACGCGAGCGCGTGGACGACGCGGACGCGTCACATGCGCGATCTGCGAAAATACAAATGACGCTGGGGTGATTTTTGGGCTGTTTTGACTCACTTTCCAGCCCAGAAAACACAGATTAGAAGCTTCAGAATGGACAAAGCAAGTGGTCCCCACCCATCAACTGAAAATCTGTTAATTAATTCGAATTTAAATTCAAATCTTATCTTATAGAAAAAGATATTATTTTTATTTTTAGATAATTGGATTTTAAATTAATTACTTCTTTTCTATTCAGATATTACATTAGATTAGGGGGATTCCATTAGGGAATTCTATACAAATTTACATTCTACATTTCATGAGCAACTAAACCTCCACTGTTAAGGTTAGGAGCTCTGTCTATTTGTATGGATTGATTTTATTACTTTTTCTATCTTAATTTATGTTTTGGATTTATATTTAAGAATTGTTTTCGCTCTTTATCTTATGAATTTGGGTGGAACGGAAGTCTGACCCTCTTTCTATTTGAGTTCTTGTAAAACTTGGAAAAGCTCTTTACTTGAACAACAGTTTGAAAACATATTCTCCTAAATTTTAATTATTTGGATTTAATGGGATACGTGACATATAATCCCCTTATTTTTGGGTAATTAGAATTTTTGTGGCATATAAACTGAAAATTAATTTTTACCCTCTAATTGGAATTAATTGACCAAGGAATTGGCAGTTAATGAATTTTAGAGGAGACTAGGAAGGTCTAAGGAATTAGGGTCTAGTCACGTATAGTTTGTCATAAATTAAATCCTACATAATTAAAATAGTTAGTAAGAAAAGTTAATCCGGAAAAATAGATAACTCTGAAGGCTTAACTGTGTATCCATATTTTTTTTATTGTCTATACTTTTGATAGTTTGAATTCAAACTTAAACCTTTTAAACATCTCAAAACCAATTTCTGCTTGCCTAACTAAGCTTATTACTCAATAACTGTTGCTTAATCCATCAATCCTCGTGGGATCGACCCTTACTCACGTAAGGTATTACTTGATACGACCCGGTGCACTTGCCGGTTAGTAAGTGTGGGTTATAAATTCTGCACCACCCGACCAAATAGACTATTCCTCACTAGATTGTCATCGCTGTCCTCGTCTATCATGGCGGGCTTCACATCATCGTCATCCCGCAGTACATCATCCACGAGATTCGGTTCTCCACCCTCCCTTGGAACCAGGATCATAACAGGAGTATCTGCCATTGCAATTGCAAGCTCACCAAAAGATCGATTATTACCAATTTTTCCATCATTAACACAATTTAGGTCAACTGTGAATAACGAAGATGCCACTAAAACTATTTTGGGTGCAATTACAAGAACGTATGAAGAGGCAACAATAGGCATTGAATTAGAGGCTCCTGACATTAATACAGATTGAGAAATCTGATTTGATCCTCCTGAATTAGAGACCAGTCTCCAAACTTGGCCAATAACTTATGGGTTCTGACCTTCGAAAATTAACGATGACAATGAAATAAAACTTACAAATCTTTATCACTATCCATTTCAAAGGAATCGTACTTCACACCATATCGGAGAACAGAAATTAAAATCCTATAATATAATTTCTCCACCCATTTTATGCCATTAACTACCGGTTTCTGGATTATAATATTCTGAAACTAAGAAAAACTTGTATAAGGATTGATAAACACACTTAATGGATCCTTATTAGTAAATTGTATTTTCTCTCGTATTTTTTTCTTAATCAATCCTTTATAGTTTACAAGTACTAAAAAATTAGCATCACTAATCATTGTGAGTGCTAGTCTTATGAAGTGTAAAATTTCTAATTGTATTTACATAAGGACATGCTTGTAGCTGAATCGAATTAAGTAAATTCGAAATATTGATTTCGAAATCCTAGCTAGTAATTCGAATAAGTAAGATTCGATTTACCTTGGAGCAATATTCTTAGTAAATCGAAACAAGTTGTATCGATTTACTACTACTTTCTTTCTCTTATAAATCAAACTCATTAGATTCGATTTACCATTGTTGCGTGTTGTCAGAAAGCTTATGGCTAGTAAATCGAATTTAGCTGTGTCGATTTACTAAGTCAAAAGCATGATACATATTAAATCGAATCTAATCAATTCGATTTACATAGAGGGTCAAACGAGAAAAGCATGTAACTAAATTCAGTTTAGAACATCTATATAATTTTATTCTTCATTCAATTTATCTATAAAAATTACCCTTCTTTTATCCTAGAAAAATAATATGATCCTCACAATTTATCAAAACTTTCTTTTTTACCATATAATTACCCAGTTAATTTATAGAAATATTAGGTGGCCAAACAATTCTTTAACTAAGTTCAACTAAGTTATCGCATTATTTCTCTTCTTCTTCTTCTTCCTCCTTCTATTATTTGATTCTTTTCTTTTTTTTTCCTCCTCCATCATCATCATCATCATTATTATTGTCTTCTTCTTTTTATTCTTCTCGTATATTTACTAAATACAAAAATTTTAGTATATAACACATAAATTATACACATAAATTTTTAAAAGACCACATGCTAAAATAATAACTCATCCATTTTTATATAAGTTTAGCAAAACTATTTAGTACATAAATTTTAGTGTGCAACACAAAAAATTTTAAAAGACCATATGACATAAATTAACTTACTCGATTAACACAATAAATTTACAGCTAAACTTTATACATTATATATAAAAATTTATGTATTATGTGTATAAATGTATGTGTTATGTGATAACTTTCTATATTTTTTTAAAAAAAATTATATGTTATATTAATAAAAAAATACAAAAAAAAATGTATATTTTGTGAAGTAATTTTTGCTAAATTTAGGCTGATTTAATTGGATTTAGTTATTAAAAACGATTGTATACGCGAAGAAAGAAGGCAAGTAAAGGGAAGGGAAGAAAATAAAGAGATTTTGCATTTTCTTGAGAAACCCAAAACTAAATGGCTGTAGTCTGACAGATGACGGCTAAAGTTAAGCTGCATCGTCTTGAATTCCTCTGAATCTTTTGATCAATTTTTTCTGAGCAAATCAAAGTGAAGCACATTCCATGGAAATTCATTCCTCACGGGCCTCATGGTTATTATGCTCATGCATAGTACTAACTGTTTGTTGTCTAATTTGCTAGGCCCCGCGCTCCTTCAAGACAATTTATTTTATGGACCCCGTGTTTGTGGGTTTTCTTGGGCCTTTCTTTATTATCTTTAAAAACAAAACAATTCAAGATTCGCTTTTCACCAAGTATATCATTATGAAATTATTAGGGTGATAAAATGGGTTTAATTTGCTAAATTTAAGGACTGTCAAATGGATTAATTTGGCCTATTTAGATTTGACACGTTTAAATTCGTAGGCTAAATAAAGTAGCTTGTTTAACTCCATTTCATTTGGAAGTCATAAATTTTTAACTCGGACTGTTTATGTTAACTTGATGGGTTAAATAGGTTGACCTGTTTATTTATTTTATTTTATTTTTTAAAAAATATTTTGACAAAAAATATTATTTTTAGGTAAAAAATTTTAAACAAATAGTATGTTTTTTATTGATAGATCGAATTTTCGGGTTGGATCAAAAAATATATTGGCTAAAAATACTTTTTTTTTGAAAAAAATGTAAAAAGAAATAAATAAGCCATCTGTTTAACCCGCAGGCTAGTTCGTTTAACTTGTCATTTTTTTTTCGGGTTAATCAGGCTCAACCCATTTAGCCTAAAATTTAAACGAGTTTAATTTTAGAGGCAAAGTCCATTAATTTAAATGGCTAAACAGACAGGCCAGTGAATTTGACCAATTTTGATGGCCTACTAAATTCTTTAAAAAGGTAGGTTAGTATGACATTTTAAGTCTTCTAAATAAAAAATCAGCTAAATAATTGGCTACAAGCAATTCAAACATAATTATTTTTTTATCAAGAATTTTGCACTGGAATTCATTAGAAAATTTGGGTTTAGTTATTGAGTGAACTATTATTTCTATCTATAAAAGTTATAAACACTGACAAATTTATTTTAAAAAATAAAATTAAAATTATACCTGTAAAAAATAAATTCGATGCGCTAAAATTATCCAAATAATAAAAAAATCACCAAAAAAATCCCGGATGATATTTTTTCCAATCCCAATTAATGTCATTCCTTATTCCTTCCAATCTTCAATGTAAGTACAAGCAACACAAATTCATTTTTCTTGATATCACCAATGTTCTAAAAACAAGTTTGAACTGATCGGTCAAATCGGGAACCATTGCCAAAGATGGTTCGGACAGAAGGTAAAACTGTCAAATTTAAAAATTGGTATTAGACCGCGAAATCGGTCGGTGAAACTGAACCGTGACCTGGTCAGTTTTTGACATTTGACAAAAATGCTACGTTTGGAATGCTGAAAGGGAAACCTTAGTCATTCACTCACCCCTTTCCTATCGAATCTCCATTCTCACCTCTCACGTCTACAGTCTCCACTATCACTCTCCACTAACGGGCAAAAGCAGCACTGATCTCGAGCTTCCAGCGCAACTTCCGTCCAGCCATCTTCGCCGTTGCAAATTTCGTGGAGCTAACGTCAGCCAGCTCTGTTCGCACAGCCACTTTCCGTCGCGAGTTAGCTCGGTTTGATCTTCGAAAATCATAGCTACCGCTGGTTTCTGTCGAGCAGTGTCTTCCCACCGGCGCCTGCTCTGTTCGATTCTTCCACCCCTTTAGCCACTGTCTTCCCTCTTGTCAGCCACTGTCCCTGCCAACTCTTCATTTTTTTCAGGCTTCCAGCTTCTAACTCTAGGTATAAATGTTGTTTTTTCCAATAATAATTGTTGCATTGATTAATTATTGGTTTTAAAACTTGCTGTTGATTGCTTGAAGTAAGATTAATTGTTGAAGCATTGAATATTTCTTGGTTCTAAAGTCTAAACCTTGCTATTGATTACTTGAAACATGATTAATTGCTGAAGCATTGATAATTGATTAGTTGTTGGGTGCTGAACCTTGCTGTTGAGGCATTGATTAATTGTTATATAATTGATTAATAATTGAATAATTGAATAATTAAATATTTGTTGAATAATTTTAGATGTTGTTTCTTGAGATTATTGGGTTGGTGTGGGTTGCTGTGATATTGTAATTGGATTGTATTGTTATTGGGTTGCTAATAATTTTTAGGTATGGATGATAGTATCAAGTAAGAACTACCTAAAAATAATAATGTTGAGAATAATTCGGCTTCGAATAAACTTTCTCTTCCTCTTGGATCTAATGATAGTTAATCACAAACTTCTAATGTTCGGAAAAAAATTGATCCTACTTAGAGATATATTGCTTTACAAAATATGAATGGAAAACCGCATTACCAATGCTTATTTTGTCTAAGTACTTTTGGGAGAGGGGGAATTAATAAAACGAAAAAAATATTTGGCGAAGAAAGAGGGAGATATTAAGAAGTGTTCTAAAGTCTCTTATGACGTAGAAAAATAAATGGAAGGTTTATTAAAAGAGATTCAGAAAAGTAAAATTAGTAAAAGGAAAGTAAGTTTTAATGAAGAGAGTAGTGATGAGATTGAGGATGCAATAGCACAAGAATAACAACATACTTCGAGTTAGTTACCAACTAAGCAGGCGATCCAAAAAAGAAAGTAAAAACCATTATTCCTCCTTTGTTTGCACCAAGATCAACTTCGGGAGGTCAACCAAGTATGAAAAGTGTGTTTCAAAACAAAGAGGTACTTCATGAAGTTAATAAGCGAGTGGCTAGATGGTTTTTGTATTGTAGGATTCCTTTCAATGCGGTTACGTCACCATTTTTTCAAGATACGTTGGATGGTATTGCTGGCATTGGGCCTGGTTATATAGGTCCTTGTTATGATAAGTTGAGGGTTCACTTATTAGCCGACCTCAAAAGGGAGTGTCAAATAGTTGTTGATAGCTGTAGGTCTGTTTGGAAAGAAACTGGATGTACCCTCATGGCTGATGGTTGGACAGATCAAAGACAAAGAACGTTGATTAATTTTTTGGTTTATTGTTCGAAAGGGTTGTACTTTGTGAAATCTGTAGATGCTTCAAATGTGGTAAAAAATGCTTCAAGCTTGTGTCACTTGTTTTCGAAGGTGATTAAATGGATTGGACTTGATAATATTGTTCATGTAGTGACTGATAATGTGGCAAATTATGTTGCTGCTGGTAGGCTTATCAATCAGAAATTTAAAATATTCACTGGTCACCTTGTACTGCTCATTGCTTGAATCTTATTCTAAAAGATATAAGCAGTATGCCGCATATTTCTAATATTGCATCACGTGCTTCGAAGATTATGGTGTTTGTGTATAATCATACGGTGTTCTTGTCCTGGCTAAGACAAAGAACTACTTAGAAGGAGATTGTTCGTCTAGGTGCAACTCGTTTTGCCACTGTCTTCATCACATTGAAGAGTATCTTTGAGCACAAAGTGGATTTACAAGCATTGATTGTTGATACACACTTTACTAGACACAAATTATGAAGGAGTGCTAATGGTAGAGCTGTCAGTGTAATTATCCTAGACAACAAATTTTGGGATGATTATTTTACTGTGTGCAAACTTGTGAGTTTGTTGATTAAATTGATGAGGTTGGTAGATGCCGATGATAAACCATCATTGGGATATGTCTATAAAGGTATGCTGAGGTCAGAAAATGGAATAAAAAAATGTTCAAGTATAGTAAGATTGTATATCAACGTTACACAGAGATTATCAACTCAAGATGGAATAAAAATTTTGAAAAAAAATCTTCATGCAACGACTTATTTCTTGAATCTTGGTTGCTTTTTTGATGAAAATTATAAAGAAGCACCTGATGTCATGCGAGGTTTATTTGATCTTGTTACATTGCATTGCAAGGTTAATAATTTAGATTCAGTTGAGCCAATGCAAGAAATACACTTATATAGAGATCGAAAGGAAAGCTTTGATAGGCCTGAAGCTTTTCGAGCTGCAAAAAAATTTCAACATGGTAAGAATATCAGTTTGATAGTAACTTATTTTAATTTTCATTTCCTTAATTTGATAACTAATAGTTGGGTTATGAGACTGTAACTTGTAGATGAATGGTAGATGTTGTTTGGTAGTTCTGCTTCATGTTTAGAAAATATGGCAGTTCGCATTCTTAGCCAAGCATTTGCATCTTCAGGGTGTGAAAGAAATTAGAGTCCTTTTTTTTTTTATCAAATTTATACAAAATGAAGAATAGATTGGAGCATGATAGGCTAAATGATATTGTGTATGTTACATATAATTTGAGTCTTAAATCCAGGAAATATATATTTCATACTTTTATTCCATATCATTAGATTTTGTGTAGTTAATATGTTATACTAGGTTTATCATGTATTGTATTTAATTTGTTAGGACGGAAAGACAAAAAAGAAAGAAAAAAGTGCAATATGATCCAATCGATTATGAAAGTATTGATTTGGTTGACTTTTGGGTGACGGAAAAGGTTGTTGAAAAAGAGCTTGATCTTCCTAGTAATATTGAAGACTTTCTTCGTGAGTATTATAGTTTATTTTCTTATCATTTATTACAATAACTTTAATTTTTAATTTATTAATAATGTGTTATATATTTTGTTAGATAATATTGATGTTGATTTAGCTCAAAGTGGTGGTGTTGGTAGTAGTATATTTTATGCTGCACCACTTGATTTTTCTGGTCCAAGTAGTGAAAATGAAGGTGATAATATCAACGAAGAAAATTTGCAGCAAGTTATGGCGAATTTTGATGATTCATGACAAACTTGGATGTTGGCATTTTATGTTTGGTTAGTTGTTTTTGTCATTTGACTTTTGAGTTTGTATTTAAATGAGATCATAACATTTTGGTTTATGTAGTACTTTTAATTTGGATGATATTTTAAAGTTTATATTAGATTATAATTATATTTTAATGTGTTTATTTATATATTTTTTATTATTTTATTATAAAACGATTTTTTCAGTTCTACCATAATCGAACCGGTTTTACTTATAAACCAGTAATTAGAGTGATTCGATGATTAGTTCGATTTTCAGAACCTTGGATGTCACAGATAAAATAAAGTTAAAAGACTAATAAAAACTAATCTAACTACAATGCATTTCTCATAAAAGACTTCAACAAATCAAGAAGGACTTCAACAACCTAATAGCCCTCTCCTCATGGAAGACTACCACTGACTATTGGCCCCACTGGAAAGGTGTCTGCTTTGACAAAGGCAAAATCCACTATGTTAACTTACTCACCCTCGACAACATAGACATGAGAAAAAATGCAGAGTAGTTAGAAAAATCAGAATGCAGAAAGAATGACCACCAAGCAACGCCAACGGAATAGAGGAGCTGAATCTGAGATCAAAATTGGCGTTTTGGACAACAGAGACAGAAGGGTGGAACAGTGACAGAAGCCACGATCGGAGGATCTCAGGTAGTAGTAATAGCCCAGATCACCCGCTAGCATGATATTGTCCATTTTGGCACACAAAGTCTCACGGTTTTGTCTTTAACGATAGGGATGATAGCCAAAGCCCTCCACACTCACTCGGCAAAACGCGTCATGCTAGGGAGAGGTATCCACACCCTTATAAGGCATGCTTCATTCCCCTCCCAACCGATGTGGGACCTTACAATCCACCTCCTAAGGGAGCCCGGGCTCCGACTTTGATACCATCTGTAACTGCCCAGATCACCCGCTAGTACGATATTGTCCGCTTTAGCACACAAGACTTCACAGTTTTATCTTTGACGATAGGGATGATAGCCAAAACCCCCCACATTCACTCGTCAAAATGTATCATACTTGGAAAATATATCCACACCCTTATATGGCATGCTTCGTTCCCCTCCCCAACCGATGTGGAACCTTACAATAGGGGAGCCTTTTCGTACGCAATGACAGCAATGATCTTGGGAGAGAGATTGGAGATGTGCAAGCTCTATTTTCGTGGCAACGGACGTCCTTAGAGTAAGGTTGCAACAATACCCTTTCTGAATGCGGGTGTCTCTTTTTTCGTATCTTCTCAATTTAGTGGTGGTAGTGGTGAAGTAGGTGGTGAAATTTATTGAAAGAATAAAAGGAGGATTAAGATTTGGAGAAGGAGGTGTTGATGTTTAAGGTGTCAAGTGGTGGGAATTGAAAGCGACAAGAGATTAGGATAAGTAGGATTAGAAATATGCTAATTTGAGATTTTTTTTATGTGTTTTTTTAGTGTTTGGATAATTTTATTGTATAGAACCTATTTTTCATATATACAATTTAAATTTTTTTTATAGGTAAATTTGTCAGTGTTAAAAATTTTCATGGATAAAAATAATTGTTTAACTCTTATTTTTGTTTCATAAATTTAAATTAATTACAAGTGAGATGGATTTTAATCGATGAAAAATAAGAAAAAACATTTAGATGGTGCTTGTGACTATAAAATTTGCATATAATGAAGTAGTGATCCAAAGGAAAAGTCTTGATACTAATGTTTAAGAAATCACACATATTTTTTTTAATATTTTTCTTCATAGACATTGAACTTACACCCAATCAAGAAAAATGATACGCTATGATAGCTGCTTACTATAACATTGTCCACCAGTTATGGACCTTCGAAACAACTATGACAAAAAAAACAATAGTGTCTAATTTGGCTAAGAATTTAGAAAGAGCTAATGTAATAACGTGAAAACAACAATTGAGGAACAAGGAAATTTGTGTGTGAACAATGGTGATTTCTTGTGATGTTTTAACATTGAGGGAGATCAGGTGGTGGTGGAATCACTGATTGTGATGGGCCAACTCCATTCTCTACCAAAAGTGCAGTTGCCAGTCCCCAATTCAGATGTGAGTCTATGTGACAGTGTAAGAACCAAATTCCTGCATTTCAACAACATAACTTCAATGAGTAAATCATCGTTTAACCTTAAAAGATTAGTTTAATTTGCTAACAAAATAATCCCCTAAAAACACTATAATTTTCTTGTTCTATCCAAAATATTTTCTTACACTTCAATCTTTCACTTGAATAAAATTTAGTGTTTAAAAATTGGTTAATTCATTTCAATTCTTAAAAACTTTTTAGTCATGCACTTTAGCTCTCAATGAATTTAGTTATTAAGTTAGTTTTCAAACTTTCATTTCATTAAATAAATCAGTCTTCACATTAAACTATTCATCTATATATATAGAGATTAATATATGAGAATTTTAAAAATTATTAAAAACTTATTATGTCTTTATATAAAGACAATTGAAATTGATTTGTTTAGTTTTTTTTTTATCGAAATTTAACGTAAAGATAAATATGTTTACAAAATAAAAAATTATAAATTAAAATACTTTTAAAATTAAATTATCCGACTAAAAATTTTCTTAGACTAAAAAACTTTCAAATTTTAGGAGAATTTTGTACAGAAACAATCTTTTTGAGATTTTTTAATGAAGCAAATTAATCTTTTGGAAAATCAAAATGGTAGTTTTTTCAACGTCAATAATGTTATCAATGTTACCTGGATTATCGGCGACGAATCGAATGGCCACCCATCCTCCAGGAGGCGTTCCAATGGTGTTTTTGACGGGCGGATCAACCAGGTTAAACCTTGCAGGATCCGTCGAAGGGTTAAAGTTTCCAAAACCAGATCCAACCACAAAGAAATGGAAGCCATGGATGTGCATGGGGTGGTCCTCTGTAGTAACAATATTTGTATCTTGGAACACAAGTTGCACCCGTGTCCCATACTTCAACTTCAGGAGCCTAGTTCCCGGCGTAGGCGTCCACAGGGCCCGCGGAACCTTGCCGGAGTAATTGAATTGCAGCGGCGGCACCGGAGGAAAATCCGTCGTGAACACGCCGGGTATTCCTTGGTAGTAAGCCTGCATTAAGGAGGTTGTCCTTGGAAGAACAAAAGAATTATTGTTAATGCTTGCCGTGAATCGCGTTCCGTTTGGTCCCTGGCACCGGGGACTATTAGGATTTGTACAATTAATTAGGCCTAATCCAACTGTGAAGAACAAATTCGCATCAGCAGCGTCTGTGAAGACGTTAATCTTTGACATTCCTCTGATTCCTGACGTGTATGCGGTGGCGGTGGCCGTGTCGTTGAAAGCCGGCAATGCGGGAAGAATTGGCCGCGGTGCTGGTCCTTTTCTGCTACAGCTGGCGGATTTGTATTCGAGGATGGCGGTGGTGGTAGTGTTGTCGAAGGCGGCGTTCATGGCTGTTTGATATGCACGCGCCGCCATGTAGTAGCGGCCGGGAGGCTGGTTGGCCGTGACGAGGACGTTGATTGTCTGGCCGGGTCCTATCATGATGACTCCGGTGTTGAAAGGCTTGGTGTATGCCGCGTCTGTGCCGACAACTGTCATTCTGTGATTGGCTATTGAGAAGAAGAGTTCTTGGTTCAAGGCACTGTTGATGATTCTTAGCAGAATCGTCTCGCCTACATCTACCGGAACACGCACGGTTTCTGCACTTGGAATTTTGACTCAGATATAGTTAGTTACCAGAAAGTTGGCATAGAAGATAAAATTTAGGGAAAACATTTTTATTAAAATTTGGTCAGTATTTGTAGTTATTGGTGTTTTTAATGGTATAAGATTTCATCTAATAATATAAAATTATTCATTTTTTTGCTGGTTAAATACTGGCTAGATTTTAATAATAACAAAATAAACTAACTATAGTTGCAAACCTTGACTAGAACATCTGTAGAGATCTCCGGGTTGACCGTTGATGGTGTAAGCAACAGACACATTTGGAGCAGCTCCTGTTAACTGTGTCTGCCTTAAGAGAGCCATAGGATCCCTATCAAACCATTCCCCTGTGCACAATAAATCACAGTTTAGTGTGTGTTAAGCTGAATGTTTTGTTTTATCCATGAAAACTTTTACGGTGCAAGAGATAGTTGAAGATATATTTTACCAAGAAGGATGGGAAATTCTCTCTTTGGCTGAGTGAATGGATAGGAAGAACCCTGTTTCGGGTGGATAATGAAAGCACCATAAACAGTGGCTCGTAGGAAGCCAGTGTGAGCATGCCACCATAGGGTTCCCTCTTGGTTTTGTATTGTAAAACGGTATGTGTAACTTCCCCCAGGTTGGATAGGACATTGAGTCACATAGCTTGGTCCATCTGCCCATGGATTTCTCAGCATCCTCAATCCATGCCTGACCATCATAACCATATTGTATAAATCAAAATCTATGTAGTCGGTTTTTTCTAGTTAGACAATACCTCAGTTCTGATATTTGTTGTTTATAAATTACAAGGGATATAGAATAATCTTGAACAAATTGTGATTTATTCGGTATGAGTTTAGTTAGCAACAATAAATGAGATCATGTGTATAAAAATAATTTTTATCTATTTAATTTTAATACACTCAGTGTAAAAAATTTTACTTGATCATTCAATTGAATTTATGCATTTAATTGACATTTTAAGTAGTGATTAAACATTAATTACTTTTATTGATGTGATAATATACAATTAGATATCTATATTTATGATTCTTCAACCATATTAGGTGTACATTAAAATCAGCTATCAGTAGAATACATATTAAAATATAAAATATATATTAACAATAATTAAACTATATATGTATTTATATATAAATATATAATGACTAATTTTAGTGATAGATTTTGAGGTGTAAACCATTTTTGATAATTTTTTTACATAGGATAATATGAAATTACAGTGTAAAAACTTTAAACATGAAAATTTAGAATGATAAATCATTATTTTAGTTCTTAAATCATTAATTAACAAGCAATATAGCATCTTAAATATTAGTAGTTACCTTGTAATATGAGAAGATTATAATGTTTCATTTTATTCTAGAATAAATTGTCAATTTATTCATCAAAATATAAATTTTCTACCTTATTTGGGTAAAACTGTCTAATGAAACCAAATTTTTTAGGTGTCATTAATTAAATGATCATTTTATCAAAGGAACTAATGCTGTAATTAGAGTTAATATATAAGTTACCAGTGGATAGAGATATTGTAAGGTCCAGCATTGACTACTTTGATTGCAAGTGAATCACCATCTTTTACTTCAATTGCTGGGCCTGGAAACTGTCCATTTACAGTGAGTATGCTTTGTGTCTTGCACAGCCTCTTCACTGGTGTTCTTTGGATCTGTTCCAATTAATCATAATAATGCATGCATTATATTATATATTCCAGTTATTACTTATTATTACAAATAGTGCAAAAAATTGGTTCAAAAGTGAACAATTATCACTAAGCCAAAATTAATTAATACTTACAACAAATTCATGGTATTGATGCTCTGCATTTGTAGCATGGAAAGCAATGATAGTAAGTAGGAAAAATAAGAGCAGAGAGAAGCTTGACTTGCAAGGTAGCTGATTGGTTTCCATTGTTGAATGCGTTATGCATTATTTCATTTGAACCGCAGCTATTTATAGAGTGATGAAGCGGAAAATGTCAAGAGTAAATCTCTTGTCTTTTTTTGAATTTTAATATAAATAAAAATTAATTAAAGATATTACACAGTCAACCATTAGCCAAATCTTCATAGGTGACTACCCATTATCACAATTATATGATATTTACTCTAATTTCTCACAATTATTTAATTCCTATTGATTAATACTGTTGAATTACTACAGTTACATAGAAAATTTTCTCTAAGGTTAAGATGAAAGGGAAATTATTAAATGATGAGTCAACGTAGTTCTAATATTTTAACATAGTAGTTGTATTTTTTTAATTTTTGATTTTTATATTATTGTATAAACATAGTTAAGGACAGTTAGTCTAACCACAAATTAAAGAGGATTTGGTGCACCCACTAGCACAAACACAACTGTGGAACAGAAGATGCTAAGTTCTGTGGTTTTGATGTATGTATAATAATAATTGTGCCTAGATATGTAGAACTTAATAAGTTTTGTTTAAAGTTCTTGTTGACATACTAATCATTACCTAGCTTTTACACTAAGATTTTTGAGAGGAATGCGATTTATCATGATCAGGAAGAAATAGGATTCAAAGATGGAATGATGATACTTTGTTTGGGAACATAAGAATTGGATATTAAATAGAAGAAAAAATAATTGTATAACATAATGGTATAAAAAGCATGCCTTCTAAGCTACAATTGAACATTGTAATATATAATCTCAATAAAAAAGTCAAAGTGAAGAATGCATCTTGGAAAAAGAGTTACGGAAGAGATTAACACCAACTTACTCTTCAATTTCCTTTCTTCATTTATATTATTATTCCTAATAAGAGAAGAGAGATATTTTCCTTCAATTCTAATCTTTAACACTACTCATATCCTAATAACTCTTTCAAAAATATTTTACTATTTTAATGAAAAAAAACTTTAGTTTTGATGTAATATTATGTGTTAATTAAGAATTGCTGATCATATTAATAACAATAAAAATAAATAAATAATTAAAAGAATTGTTGATCTCAAAATAGTGACCATTAAGTTATCAGATAACTTAATTAAACAAAGATGGACACGTTTGTTTTCGAAATGATCATATCATGCATGTTAACAACACTAAACACATACAAGTGAATAAAGTATTTGTATTTATCTTTTCTACGACATATAGTACAGTATGGTTATGTTTAAATGAATAATATAAGAGGATCGTAGTTCAATACAATGAAAGTCGATGTAAAAATACAAGAACAGTTTAAATAAGACAGTTTTGAATAAAATTTTTCACACCTTTCATTTCATGCTTTTCAGCATTATTATTTTGTTTCGATACAAATTCTGAAATTCTTATTATCTAGCTTGTGCAAAATCATTTATTGTTTGTTCACCAAGAAAGAACATATTTGATTATGACATATATCACTGCGTATGCAAACTGTTCATATCATCATATGTGAACCTTCCAATTGGTGAATTGGTTCCATGCACAGTTAAAAATCAAGTTGGTGAAATCAGTGATCAGTTCAACAATTCAAACGCAAACAGCAAACATGGTCCCCAAAAGAACATCTGAATTTTAGGATAATTTACGCTAATAAAATAAATAAAGTTTAAAATTATACGGAATGTTCTAAATTAGAATTAGTTACATGTTCTGTCCTAAATATTTGATTTGATTTAAGCTATTTATATGTAAATACTGATACAACATATACACAATAAATTGAATAGACTAATTCAATTTACCATTTATACAGATTATTAATCATTTATTTATTCTTTATTAATTTTAAAATATGAATATCAATAAAAAATATTTTTTTAAAATTTAAATAAAATACCAAAAAAAATTAAAACGAATAAGAATATAAATTTAACTTTTGTATTTTAGTTCAAATTTCAGAAAATTTATATTTTTACAAACTTATAAATTTAAAACGGAATAATAAATTATTTCTAAAAATCCATTAAAAATAATCTTTTGACTCATTAGCATATAAAGAATCATTACCAAAATTTTGTGTGAAAAAATATTATAAAGTATAGCCCTCTAAAGTGATATAAGAGATAAAACTTAGACTTTTTCGTATTAGAGTCAGAAATAACGAATAATTATACAGTATAAAAATATCAAACTAACTATATTTATACAATATATAATTTGAGAAATAATTAAATATTATATCAATTAAATTATCATTTAATTTGTAAAATTAAGTATAGAATAAATGCTTTGATGATGTTATTTCTAACTCAAACTTAGATTTTCAAAATATACCATAATCAAAATATAAGTTCTACACTTAATTTTAAAAATAAAATAATAATTTAATTGATATAATATTTTAATTAATTTGCAAATTACATGTATATTGTATAAAACTATAAATATAATTAGTCCTTTTATATTATATAACTATTTGTTATTTCTAATTTTGGAAAAATTTAAGTTTTATTTCTTATGCCACTTTGGAGAACTATACTTTATAATAATTTTTTCAACATAAAAAATCTCAGTAATAATTCTTTAAATAATAACGAGTCAAAGAATGATTTTTAATAAATTTTAAAAAATCGTTTATTGTTCTATTTTAAAATCATAAATTTGTAAAAAATTAGATTTTCTAAAATTTGAACTAAAATATAAAAGTTAAATTTTTATTTTTATTCCTTTTAATTTTTTAATATTTTATTTGAAAATAAATCAAATCAACTTGATTCGATTTACATGTAGTTAACGTAAATCGAGTCAATTTAATTTTAATTTATATAAAAATATTTAAAATATGACATGTAACTAATTCTAATTTAAGACATGTGTATAATTTTAAACCCTATTCAATTTTTTAGCTTAAATTATCCGGAATTTTATTCCTTGTGTTTTGTTTTTGTGACATTGAAACATAAGAACATAACTTAGGAACACAAATTAAAGAAAAACACTATAGGGTAGTTAAGGGTCTGGTTGAATTTTGGTTTTGTTTGGTTCGGTAGTGATATGAGAAAGAGTAGTAGTTCTACGTTTAGTTGATCACTCCCAAGTCATTATCTTATTCAAATGTACCTTTTGTGCAATATGCAAGTGGCATGTCATACCAAAAACAAAAAGGGAAAAAGAAAGTACAAAAACAAAAAGTTTCTGAATCAATCTAAAATATAAACCTTAGTTAAAAGTAGTAGAATAGGAAATGGTCATCATAACTCAAAAGGGTGCAGAGTCCAACCTATGAGTGGGACACATAATCCCAAATTAAGTTTTGACTAGTAAGTTAATATGAACTGAACATTTTCTACAACCAATTAAGTTCATGCTTAAACTTCAATCAACCAAACAAATCTTAATTTTTCACGACTGGGTTTTGAATAATATTTCAAATGAAGCAGGTTAGATATTCCTTTGTAAAATTGTTGGCTTACCTTGTTTCCCATGTATTAGGTAGACGGCTACGCGACTTTTGAGAGTGTTGCCATTTATTATATTAATTATTTGTTGAGTCATAACCATAGCCAATGTACCACATGTTTATTATCATGATCATTTCAATAAAATTGGGCTTAAGCATATACTTAATGGGAACCGTTATGTGCTAAGCCGAAGAACTTGGTTGTTGTTGTGTTTCATCATAAAGACCAACAACGCACAAATTGCTGCAGAGACCTAGGACTCGGAGAGAGCTACTTTAACTAAAGTGGTCAAATCCATATATATAAACAGCGCAAAAATCATTGCCAAAATTTTTTAAAAAAAGCCCAAAAATGAAATGACACCTGCACGGCTGCACCCAAGAATATCTTAAGCCGACAATTTGGATTTTTTTAACACTTAAATTGTTGTTTACTATGGATAAAAATATTTGAGTAAACCACCAAAAGATGATCCTGAATTATCAAAGGAAAAGTATAGGTAAACAATGAAAATATTAAACAATGTAAACAATAGATATATCGGATGTTCATTTTACTAGTGTACGGATCGTTATTTTAATATTAAAATTTAGAAGTTTAATTTGGAAGTGTAGTGTGTTTTTATTTGATTGGTGGTTGTTCACATTGTTCAACAAAATCATTGTCCCCCTAACATTCCCCATTATCAAATTGTTGACAAAAAATATTCTCTAAATTTATTAACTACAAAAATTCTTTCAAAATATTTTAAACGGGATAAGAATATCGAAGATTTTTTTAAATAAATAAATTAAATATTTTATTTATAGATATAGATAATTTATAGTCTATTTATCAATTTATATTTTTTATTTATTTCATTTAAAATGTAAATGAGATAAGACACATTTGCATACGTGATACATAAGGGAGAGTGATCAATATGTATCTCACTATCTCGTTTATACTATAAACAAGATACACACAAGTTCATTTCGTTTACACTATAAACTGAATAGTAGAGAAATTAACTCATTTGTACTGTAAATGAGATAAAGTACGATAAATTTTGAGTAGATATAAAAGGATCTGCAACCATTTATATTCTCCACAAACATTTCACTTTTTCTTCTCTATCCTTTTTCTTCAATAAATTTAGTAAAAATGTCTAGTGGTAGTGGATATGTTGTTGTAAGTGTGTATCCTAATTGTCATATGAAAAACAGTAATACTAAGGTTATATTTGAGTATGTGATAATTCGATTCTGTTGCACACTCGGAGAGTAAATTCTTTGTCTGAGTTAGAGAGTCTAATATTGACGAATCTCGGTGCTAACAGGCCAAAAGAGGTTGGAAGAGTAGGGTATAGGTTTCTAGCACCGATGGAAATTAGAAATTTTCGGTTTCTTCTATTTTGGCTCGATAGTGATGAGCATGTGCACCTCACGTTTGATATTCACGGGAGAATCATGGTGGAACAAGTGATGGAGCTTTCTATGGAGGTTGGTAATGTTAGTAGTGGTGGTTCTGGCCACTCGAATTTTGTCCAGGATGATCCACCTCTTGCATCACCACCATTGTATTGTGCTAGTCCAGTGGTAGACATAGACGTGGATGGTGGAAAGTTCGATGAAGAGTATGTTGGCGATAGCAACGACAGTGGTTCTTCTGATGATGATAATGAGGAGGAGTTTGTATTAGATATTTCAGTCGGTACTTCAGTTTGATATTTTCTGTCTGCCCCGCAACTATCCGGAGTTATTAGTGATCTAGCCATAAACTTGATAGCTACGATTTTAGGAAATTGCACGATCGGCAAAAATTCCTTCCGGCAAGTGCACCGGTTATCGTCAAGTAAAAACTCACAAGAGAGTGAGGTCGAATCCCACAAGGATTGGTTGAATGAGCAATTCGGATTAGAAGTGTGTTCTAGTTGAGTGGATCAAGATTTAGATGAGAATTGCGGAATCTTAAATTGCATGAATTAAAGAACGAGAAGTTAAAGTGCTGAAATTAAAAAGGGATGGGGGTGATTGCATGAATTGAAATTGCAGAATGTAAATAGAAAGGGATAGATCAGAGAGAGGGGTTCATTGGGGTCAGGAGATATTGAAATCTCCGAATCAAAACATTTTCATCTCTTCCTCAACCAATGCATTCATTGAAT
>NC_029778.3:21823512-21878927 GCF_000817695.3 Arachis duranensis | reverse complement strand
AATTGCTTTTCACTTTCTTGGAAGTATTCTGGGTGCATTAGGTTGTACATGTAGCTATCTTTTCATGCAGAACTTCCTTTTCCCATGTGTTAGTTTCAAAGACTTGTGAACTCCCTTTTTGACCAAGCACCGTACCTCCCCCTTTGTCTTTTTCATCCATTCTTATCTTTCCTTTTGTACCTGCACAAACAAACAACTTTGCTATCATTTTTTTCGGTCCATGTGAATAATGAATAGTACTTGCACATGTTTTTCATTCTTTTTGAATTGTAAATCAATGATTGACTTCATGAGCTTACAGCCGTGACCCTTGTATGTATGCACACTTATTACTGGACACCAAACTTAGTGTTTGGTAATGTCTCCTGATGACATGAAATCCATGTTGGTTGTCCTTAATGAATGTGCATAATTCTAATAAATCATAGTCACTTTGGCTCTTTGATCCTAAACAATTTTACTACCTAAAGTAATTGAAATCAAAGTATTTAAACATGCAAATGGTATACTTGTCATGAATTTCTAAATCCAGAGGAACTTCTTGCTTTTCATTAACTGTGTTCAAAGAGGAACACCAAACTTAATGTTTGGTTGTGCACCTTGAATGAAAGATTGAATACAATTTGAATAAGATTTGGGGTGCCTTCAGGCACACCAAACTTAGAGACCAATTGTATTTTACATGCAATGTTTAGTGCACCTTATCAACAGTTGTCCTGAGGATTCAAGTTCATGCATAAGAAACCATGCTTTATTAGATGCAAAGCAAAACAATAAAGAGTAAGGATACTAAAACATGGGTTGCCTCCCATGAAGCGCTTCTTTAACGTCACTAGCTTGACGGTTGTCCCTTGTTAAGGTGGATTGTAGTGCTTGATGTCCTCTCCTCTCACTATGAAAACGTCCCCATTTGATTCCTTCATGATTTCCAAATGTTCCATAGAAAGAACTTTCCTGATTGTGAACACTTGAGGGGGCTGGGAAGGAATGGGTTTGAGGCCAGGTGGGATTGGCAGATAATGACTTGATATCACTTTATATCCCGGAGAGAAACCTTCAGTGGGAATTTTCTTGTTCCTCCACCCTCTTGGCAATTTCTTTACAACTCTTCCCTCTCTTTTGAGGATTTCTTCATTGACCCTTATGCCAGGAGGCTCTTTCTGAGCTGTTTCTATTGATTCTTGTGGCTTTAACTCTTGCAATTTTTGTTTGCCTTCCAAGGACTGTTTCAGAGTTTCAGCTGCTGGATTGCTTTCCTCCAAACACAGATGGCTACTATCATCCATAGGCTTTTCAGGTTCTGGTTCAGGCTCAGATGCAGGTTTGAAAACATGAAAAATGAGCTGTTCATCATGTACTCTCAAAATTAGCTCTCCTTGTTCTATATCTATGAGTGCTCTAGCAGTGGCTAGAAATGGCCTTCCCAGAATGATAGGGTGTAGGTAGCTTTCCTCCATGTCCAAAATGACAAAGTCTGTGGGGAAGAAATAATTTCTCACTTTCACCAGCACATTCTCAACTACCCCTTCAGCTTGCTTCTGAGTTTTGTTAGCCAGTTGTATGATTACATCAGTGGATCTCACCTCATTCAGTTGTAGCCTTTTCATAAGAGTCAGAGGCATCACATTTATACTAGCTCCTAGATCACAGAATCCTCTGTAAATTTTTGTTTCCCCTATGATGCAAGGGATATGAAAACTTCCTGGGTCTGTTTTCTTAGAGACCATATCCTTCTTGATGAGTGCACTGCATTCCTTGTTCATTATTACAGTTTGTCCTCCCTTCAAAATTCTTTTCTTGCTCAGCAATTCCTTCAAATACTTGATATGTGTAGGCATTTGCTGGACAATCTCAAGAAAGGGAATATTGATATGGAGAGACTTAAATGTCTCTAAGAACCTTGAATATGTTTTCCCTTTTTCACCTCCTCCTAACCTCTGAGGAAATGGTGCTTTTGGTTGGTATGTTTCCAGCATGCCTTTATTTTGCAGTTCCTTGGCTTGCTCAGTTTCACTTTCCTGCTTGGCTTCTTCCACACCTTCCTTCAAGATTTCTGGCTCCTGTTCTGAGGGTCTGATTCCTTCTTCTTCTGAGACTTCCTTCAATATGGTGATGGCCTTGCATTCTTCCCATCTCACTCCCTTTTGTTCCCCTTTAGGATTCTTTTCTGTGTCACTAGGGAACACTGCAGTTGACTTGGGGCCTGTTGAGATAGCTCTCCTACTCGAGACTCCATCCACTTGAGTTTTTCACCATGACTCCTTAAGGTCGATCTCACATCTTCCTTAAAGCTTTTCAATTCAGTTACTCCTTAAAGCTTTTCAACTCACTTATGTCCTGACCCATGTTTGCTAACATTCCTTCTATCCTGTTTAATTGATCTTGAAATTGTTGGTTCGGATTAGGTTGGGCAGGTTGATTATTTTGGCCATGATATGGTGGTTGGGAGTAAGTGTTTTGTGTGGCTTGGTATGATCTTTGGTTGGAGTTTTGGTATGTGGAATTGTTATGTTGGTTGTGGTTGTAAGGTTTGTGGTTTTGTGGTTGGGTTTGCTGGTTTCCCCACCCAAAGTTTGGGTGGTTTTTCCAGCCTGGGTTGTAAGTGTTGGAATGTGGATCATATGGTTGCCTTTGTTAATTTCCCACATAGTTGGCCTCTTCCCAATCACCTCCTTCAGTGCTTACTTCCTCTTGATCTTGTGTGTGTATTGCAGCCACTTGATTTGTTTCTAATTTCCTGGTGAGCTCTGCTAGTTGCTTGGCAAACACCTTGTTTTGGGCTAGAATTGTATCAACATGGTTCAGCTCTATGACTCCCTTAGTGTTGTGCCTCTCTGAAGCATAGTAGTATTCATTCTCAGCCACTGTCTCAATAACTTCAATGGCTTCTTCCACAGTCTTTTTCCTGTTCAATGAACCTCCTGATGAATGGTCTACAGCCTTCCTTGATTCATAAGAAAGTCCATCATAGAAAATATGCAATTGCACCCAGTCAGGGAACATGTTTGGTGGGCATTTCCTTGTCAACTCTTTGAACCTCTCCCATGCCTCGTAGAGAGTAGATGTTGGTTTGGGTCTTCATTAGCACTCCCACCAAATGAACAATGGTCCTCCACCAGTGATATTAGTTGTGGTTTGAGTTCAAAATTGTTGGCCTGAATGGGTGGTTTCTGAATGCTGCTACCACAATTCCCAGAGGTTGGATTTATGTATGAACCAAGAACCCTCCTCTCAGGAATGGCATTGTTTCCATCAGCCCTCTCATGGTTGTGAACTTCTCTATCCATGTTGAGATCTAGAGCTTCCTCAAAGTTGTCCTCAGATTCTCCTTCAGAATCTTCTTCTCTCAGTACTCTTTTCCCTCTTGCTTCCCTTCTAAGTCTATAAAGAGTCCTCTCTGGTTCGGTATATGGAGGAGTTGTTGTCTCTCCTCTCCTACCTGTCATACAAGAACACACCACAGGCAACAAACAAGTGGAATACTCTTGGTTAATGGAAGAGTATGGTTAGAGCAGTTGAGGAATTAATTCAAATAGTTAGTGGGTCAGTGAGTTACTTGCTTGAAATTAAAGGCATAAAGAAAGAAAGCAAGTAACAGAGTGCAGAAATTAAAATTCAACAAGTAACTTGAACTGAATTAACAAAACAAGAAAAATGCTCAATCTAGTTAACTTCCAATTTGAGAATTGTCAATCGAAAAACAATCCCCGGCAACGGCGCCATAAACTTGATCTAGCCATAAACTTGATAGCTACGATTTTAGGAAATTGCACGATCGGCAAAAATTCCTTCCGGCAAGTGCACCGGTTATCATCAAGTAAAAACTCACAAGAGAGTGAGGTCGAATCCCACAAGGATTGGTTGAATGAGCAATTCGGATTAGAAGTGTGTTCTAGTTGAGCGGATCAAGATTTAGATGAGAATTGCGGAATCTTAAATTGCATGAATTAAAGAACGAGAAGTTAAAGTGCTGAAATTAAAAAGGGATCGGGGTGATTGCATGAATTTAATTGCAGAATGTAAAGAGAAAGTTGGCTCACCAATTCTCTCTAAAAACAAACAAATTCCCAATCCCTTGGTTTAAATGTTCATAAGAAGAGATGATGCTCGATCACTGATTATACCACACAGTTTCATGAACCACAATTTGGTAGGATTACATGTCACAATATCCATCCAAACCCCAATCCAATTCACTGTGAGAAAGCTTCTCTAGCATGAATCCTCCATTCCTTTCCCAAGGTTCTGAAGGATTCCAATTATGGGTAGTTTCTTTCCCAAGACAACTACCCAATGGAATTAGATCGAGAAGCTTTCGAACAAAATTCAAGAGAAAAGATTGAAGAAGAAGATAAAAACTGTTATTGATTCATAGAATTACAATAGAGCTCCCTAACCCAATGAAAGGGGTTTAGTGAGTCATAGCTCCGAATTCAAAAATAGAAAAATTGATGAAAAATTCTCAAGTGTCGAAAATCCTAACTAACTTAAATTCTATCCTATTTATACACTTTCTAAATTGAGCTTTTGTTGTGTTTCTTGGGCTTTGAGGCCTTTCCTTGATTTCCTTTTGCTTTGGGTTTATGATCCATAATCCTGATGAGGCTGTTGATCCAATTCTGTAACATTCATTGAGCCAACTTAGTGATAATCAAGTAATGACACATGACTCAACAAATTGAAATTCCAGACTCATCAATTCTTCAGGCCCAATCCCATAAACCATGATATTCAATTGGGTTTCATACCAGAGTATGTTTAAGTCAATGTTTGTGCTCAAATACTAACTTAAACTGCAATATCTTTGGCCCAGAATCCCTTTCACTAAGTGGCGTTTAAGTTGCAGTTTAAGCTTAAACTGCAACTTAAACGTTGGACACTCCTGGAGGTGATATAATTCAAGCACGTTTAAGCTTCAGTTTAAGGTTAAACTGAAGCTTAAACGTGGAAATGGAAGAAGGCAAATCCTGGAGGGTAAATAATCGAACACGTTTAAGCTTCAGTTTAAGGTTAAACTGAAGCTTAAACGTGGAAATGAAGATTGCAACCCTGGAGGCAAATTCTGGTCAAACACGTTTAAGCTCCAGTTTAAGGTTAAACTGGAGCTTAAACGTGGAAATGAGAAGGCAACCCTGGAGGAGCAAAAACGCGATTCTGGCGTTTAACTTCCAGTTTAAGGTTAAACTGGAGGTTAAACGCCACTTTCAACATTATATGGCTTGGCAGTTTAAGTTCCAGTTTAAGCTTAAACTGGAACTTAAACTCCACACGTGATCTTCAAGCTTCCTTTATTGATTTTGTTGCTTCCTTGCCTAGCCTCTTCTTCCCTGAAATCATCCAAACAACTGCATCAAAGTCTTGCAAAATTTCATGAGAATTCTTCCATTCATAGCATTCAAATAATATCACTAAAAACTCATGGAATTTGCATCAAAATCATACTGTTTGGATGGTTCATTGCTTTGTTGTTCATTTAACCATTCTTGGTTACTTTAAGCTCAAGAAAATGCATAAAACAACTAAAACTAACAGAAAAATGCTAGTGAAACTAGCCTAAGATGCCTTGGCATCAATTAGCTGTACCCAATCACTATCATACACTGGATCTGGATGCGATGTACGAGGAAACTCTCTCCACTATGGGTGGGGACGATTACAACATAGAGAGTGGTGTGGAGTTTTGCATTGCTCACAGATTCAAAAGCAGAGAGGGAGTCATGCAAGGTGTGAAGAATTATAGCATTCGAAGAAGTATTGAGTACTTAGTTGTGGAGTCGAAACGATGAAAGTACTATGTACAATGCAGGAAAATTGCAGCAAAAATGTCATTGGAGTCTCTGTATTGTCCTCCGACAAAATCTCGAATATCAGTAAGCCTTACTTTATATTGTAGTGTATATTCTTATTTATTATGATTATTTTGATTTTAAATGCCAGCCCGATGATATTTTAATCGTAAATTTGGCAGGGCGCTCGTCTGTTTAGCCCCCACCATGTCTCAAAATCATCGACAGTTAGATTTCAACCTTATTTATAGTGTCATCTTTTTTCTCATACAGTCCAGCCCATCAGTTATTAACCTTGTTCTACAAGGTGCAGTTAGATAAAGCTATCACTTCAAACCTTTATACAAAAAGGTTTGGATGGCGAAACAAAAAACAATTACGCAGATATAGTGATTGGGAGGAGTCATATAATAAGGTTCCAAATTTGCTGCAAGTATTGCAGAATTGTTCCAGAATAATATGTGATTTCCAGGTGGTCCTTACTATGAAGGACACTTGGTGGTACGCGATTGCAGCCAATAATTCAATAAGTTACTCTGGGCTTTTTCTTCTGGTATAAAGGCTTTCAAGCATTGCAAGCTCTTCGTCAATGTCGATCGCACGCATTTGTATGGCAAACATAGTGGTATGTTGCTAATTGCAGTGGCATAAGACAGTAAAAGTAACATCCTTCCTGTGGCATTCGCAATTGTCGAGTTGAGACTACGGAGTCCTGATCATTCTTTTTTACTAACCTGAGACGACATGTGACACCACAAGAAGGCTTTTTTATTATATCTGATAAATCTCAAGCGATCAAGACTGCACTTAGAAAGGAAGAATGGCGTCCGGTGGTGCAAGAGTGTGGCTCACTCGCTTAGAGAGTAGTAACCAAGGCCTCTATTAAAAAAAAAAATATTTCAATAACAAATCTATTTCAAAAATAAAAATTTATATTTTAAAATAAAAAGATAAACATTATAATAAATAATTATTTCACATTTCATAATTTAATTGAATTCAAAATAATTAACTTTAAAAATCAAATATTTAAAAATTTTATCCAACAACATTACAACGCATATTCAGTAAAACAAGTTATCTAGCATATTCAAAAATAAAATTAAAAATATAAAATTCGAATTAAAGAAATAAAAAAACGTAATAAACATTGACTAAATAAATTAAATTAACTAATAGGTTAATTTAAATTAATTAATTAATATTTACTAAGAATGTATTTTACCACCTAACAAATGCTAATAACATGCCAAATAACATTTTATATTACCAAAATATAATCTATTCTACTCATGTATAACAATACTAAATCCATAAAAATACTCTAACTATAATCATATGCTTATTTATTTAAAAGAGAAAAACAACAACCTAGAAGTCGATCGTTCCTACGATGTATCACGTCGCATTTAAGCTGTTGATATCATTGTTTCGTACATCTGTGCGCGCCATAATGTCCGAATATCTCAAGAATATCAAGAAAAACGTCCGATAAAAGGATAACTGAAGGTTAAGGGACAATGAGAGTGACATTTGAAGTGCTGCGAATGAGTTCCTTATATAAGCGCATCTAAGCCTTATCTCGTTTACATCGTAAATGTGATAAACTAAATTACGTGTTATAACATGTGTGCAAATGCGATACATGGACTGTATGACATGTCTTATCTTATTTATACCGTAAACGAGACATGTAAAGAAACTAAAATTGATAAATATATTATAAATTATCTATATCTATAAATAAATTATTTAAATATTTATTTTAAAAAATTGAATATCCAATCATTAAATATATATTCTTAAAAATAGTTTGAGAGATTAATTTTGATTTTGTTTTGGTAGACGTAACTAAAAAAATAAAATATTTTTCCTTTTAAAATTTAGTGATTTTATTATAAGTGGATATCTTTTTGCATTTTTTTTTGTAAATGACCAAAAATGTTTTGAAAAAATCAGAAAAATTATAAATCAAATTTTGATTTATTTTTTTATATGCACTTTTTCAATAGTTATCCAAATATTCTCACAAAATTTTATATCAAATATATAAGCGGTTTGCCAAAAAATAAGACATTTATTACTTATAAAAAGTGCATTTTTAAAATTTTTATCGTATTTTATAATATTTTGATAATATTTTTTTTTGAAAATAAATTTATATGGTAATTCTACTAGCAATTTAATAATTATAGGACATTTTTTACAGTTTACCCAAAATATTTTGTTAACTCTCGTATAGAACTCTTGTGGGTCGAGGGTTACCAAATTATTGAAACCGAAAAGGAAGATATATATTATAATAATAATGATTTCATTTTCACATTAAGTAGAATCATATTATTTCGTAGTAGAATATTTTAATTTGGGTAATGAGAGAATACCTGATTGACATTTAAATAAATATTTGACGAATTTAAAAACATTTCGTGCCACTTTTTTATGCATAATGTTTTTTTTAATTCCGGCTTGCTTAGGAGTTGAAATGGTCAAGCTTTCCTTCTACCAGGTAAATTGTGCTCTTTATGGAGATTGGAGAAGAGAGTAAATCAAAATTTGAGTAGAATTCACCTTTCTAGTGAAATATTGTATAATGAATTCAAAGAAGCTATGCATAGAAAACTAATGCTGAATGTTAGAAACCGTGCTAATAGACTAATAGAGCAAACATTCTCTGCTGTATAATTCCTTTAATACGATTAAATATTGGTACCAATACATTCTGGTCTATGCAATGACAAAAAACAAATCTCTGAATTGATGTTATAAAGTATAATATCTTATAATAAATTCTTTAAGTAAAATTAAGAAAAAACATGCGAAAATATATTATACAGTAGAAAATCACAATTTACAATATTAATTGAAAAAAAAATTAGAAAATATATTTCCCTTTTCAATGTTGGGTCATCAAGGCCACGAGACCTAAAATATAAAAATCATAAAATGAACAAATATGAAGGAAACATCTTCAAAAAGAATTATGCAATTAAGAACCTTTTACCTTGTTTAAATAAAATCTATAATCTCAAATTAAACTAATCAAACCAAATATTACATCGCCAAAATTTTTATTCGGAACTACAATTCTGACCAAAAAAAAAAGGTAAATTGCTCATAAAAGGCCAAGGAGAGGATAGAATAAAAATGAATAGAACACATCAAAATTTTACATGAAAATGACCAACAAAAAACCAGAGCCAGTATTAGAGCTGCCAACAAACCACTAATGGCTCTTCCACAGAAAATACTAACTTTGAGCTCACTTTTCTCACCCCATGGCATCCAAGGTTCATATCTGGACAGCAATAGAAGAGGCCATATTTATAAATCCCAAATCAAACTTCAGCGCCACATATGATTGTTTCATGTTTGAGCAATTTGTTGTTCAATAGACTGTAGTAACTTAATTTTTGAATCACACATAGTAGAGAATTCTGCCAGTACTTTAACCTTCCCATTCACCATTTTCCTAGCAACTTCCGCAGGACTCCAGCATTTGAGGGATTGAGCAATACGATCACCAACCTCTGCCTCATTAATGGTGGAAATATACGTCTCGAAAATTCGATAGACCTGCCCTGGTCCATCATTTTGACCATTTTTCCTCAGAGGAGCAAGGATGCTATCCACATTCTCATCTTCGGGTCTTTTATTCCATTCTCTTAGCCATCTCCGAACCTCCTCTAACACATTGGATAAATGCTGGACAGAATCTTGAATTGCATGAGCCAGATTTGAGGTAGACTGATCAACTGATCCGCTTTTCTTTTTCTTCTTACCAGATGGTTGAAGTGATCTAAGACAAGACATAATTACAAGTACATGCCATGCCAAAGGTTCAGTAACTATCTGCATTACAAGTTGTACATCATTCCAAGGAGAACATATATCGGGCTCCATAGATTTGACCACCTCTAAAATATACTTCTCCAGCAAAGAATCTAAGATATTCCAAATATGTGGCTTGCTGCTATTACTCTCTGGTTGCACAAGTTCGTGAGAACTAAGGCTCCATGCATTTAAAAATACAATGAAATTCAACCAGTCAATCAGGTTGGAACAAGAAACCTGCAACAGTATTTTGAAGTTATGGATCAAATTTTCCACATTACAAGCATGAAAAATAAATGGAATTTTTATATAAAATTGAACTCAAAACTACATGACACTTGAGAATAGTTGCAATTATTAGTCCTTAGTTGCTGATGCTGAGACAAATACACTGATTGGAAATCCTTACAGTAATATGGTTACTATATGTTGTAAATGGACATCTATTTTCACACATGCATAGTGAATAGATGATATCACCAAGTTTAACTAAGCCCGCCCAAATGGCTAAACTTTATTTGGACTCCTCAACAAGTCAACAACAAAGTCTTATCCCACTAAGTGGGATGCTGAGACAAATACACTGATTGGAAATCCTTACAGTAATATGGTTACTATATGTTGTAAATGGACATCTATTTTCACACATGCATAGTGAATAGATGATATCACCAAGTTTAACTAAGCCCACCCAAATGGCTAAACTTTATTTGGACCCCTCAACAAGTCAACAACAAAGTCTTATCCCACTAAGTGGGATCGACTACATGGATGAGACCACGCCATTGGAACATTTTTCTATGGCTCAATTTTCAATGTGCTTACACTTATTCTTTCCCATTTCTATTGCCGAGATAAGACATTTTCAAGATAACACACTTTGTTAGTATAGCTCTTTATTGCAAAGATAGAAGATACCATAATTACTTCCACTGAAGTAACCTGTTGCAAGTACAGCTGCCTTCCCAATAGTCTCATAGCTCTGTTCAATAAAATTAACTTCTAATAATAGGAGCATAAAAGCATAAATAATCATACCACAGAGGTACTTTCACTGCTGGAAAAGCCCATGACAACTTCTATTGCATCACTCAGAGAAAAGCCCAAAAGTTTTGCATAACGGTCTAGCAATAGTTTCATCTCTGAAGATATTTTAGGTGAAACAGAACCATTGACCTCAACATGTTCCTTAATTGAAGACGAAACACACTGAATAGAAAGATATATCATCCGTGGAAGTATGGATTTCTTCTCAATCTCTCTCTGGAAACTTGTTTCCCTCTCTTTGATCTAAATAGCCAACCCATGCAATAAGGGAAGGGATAAAACATAGTTAAAGTCTCTACTAAAGAAAATGATTATTATACAGCAGGCACAAGTCATAAAGGACTGATTTCACCTACCGAAACTTCTCTATGACAATAAGAAGTCCCTTCAAATTGTTCTGAAAAAAATAAAAAATAAAACCGCAGTTTATAAATTAACTCCAAAAGAGTGACTATAGAGAATAAAATGGAATCAATATGGGCTAAAAAGCATGTTATTCGGACTACACAAAAGTACACTGCAAGCCAATCTAAAACAATCCGATAATTATATAGTTGCATGGATATCATCAAACTCATTCCTCTAAATCAACTCATCCTATTTCCAATTTTTGTATATTGAAAAACTGACCTAAAAGATAGTTTTTGTCTGAAGTTGGCGTCCACCAAGGTCGTAACTGCAAGTCTTCATTGAAGGATATAGACTTTGATTCAATTTTATTAGACAGATCAAGGAAATGAACCCCACATTTCATGCTTTCAAGGACACCCTGATGGAATAAGCAGTAATTAACTTTACATCATATGCAATAAGGCATTCACCTATGCCACCAAGCAAGATTTGAATTACCTCCTCTTCGTCAATGTTATTTGCATTTTGTTTAAGCTGTAAAATCGATGTGTCAACTCGTGCCACAAAATACTGACTAGACTGTTGCAACCGTTCTTTAAACTGCACAAATTCAATTACCTGAAATATTATGAATATTAATTAATATCTCACTTCAACTAACTCAAACTCGTTCTCTTCAACATAATTGCAGAATTGACAACAAAATAGAAGAATAGAATAAATAAAATAAAATAAAATAAATGCAAGAAATAGAAAGAAGTACTATTCATGTTTTGAGAATACTCTATGGCATTCCATCAGAAAGTAAGAAAAAAGGTACGAGAAAAAAAGCCCTTTAATGTTTTTTGAAAAAATGAAGCACTTTCTGTTCTTAGATTCTCACAAACTGTATGGACCACATATGTAGTTGCTTGAATATGAAGATGGTTAACTACGTGTTGATTATCTCAATGTGGAAATCTTTGGTCATGAATGATCTCTTCAAAAAGCTTATGTTGTTAGGTAGAAACACATTTCTGGGTCTACCAATGGTTTTATATCAACACACCTCTCCTCAGACAAGCCTTTTTTAGGTATGAAGCATGGACAATACATATGCCCATCATACCTTGTGCTGAAATTAACTTTTATTTCGAAGAATAGGGACAAGGATTGAACCTTAGCTTTGTTAGTCATCGTGAATTTCATACCGTATTACGAACATTTTCCCTTTTTTTAATAAATCATATGAAAAATTTCATTAGAAAACAACAGATGAATGGTTTATATATTCTCAAGATAAAAATAGGCTAGTGCAAATCTATTCTTCCAAAGGCTGCATGCACAATTTACTTGAGAAAGGAAAATCTATCAATTCTTGAAACAATAAAGCTGTAGCATACATACTTTTGAGTAAATACTATGGCGATATGCAAGAAAAGTCAAATCTGCAGATTCTCTGAAGTGGTCATCCATAAACTTCAGGTAATCCTTTAACAGATTGTTAGACTCAGTCCAAAGCGGAGATACCAACATCTGAGGCAAGATGTTGTGCAGAACACTTTCCATCAAGATATTCTTGACATCCAGTGATTTATACCTGAATTGAAAATAAAATATGCTTTCAATATGATGGTGGCAACAAATTGTGCAACAATCACAAATACATAACACCTTCTAATCTATGTATTACATACATTAAGGGAGCATGCTATGAAAACAGTGAGAGAACTTGAAGGAAGTGAATACCATTCATATGCCACTGAAAGAGCACCAAAGTGGGAATACAAGTGCAACAGCAAGATCTTGTACTGTGAAACATATCTGTCAAAGGCAACAAAGAAATGAGCAAATTATTTTAAAAGACAAGAAATTGCCATAGCAAAGATACAACACATGACAATCATTCCTAACCTTCTTATTGCCAAACCAAACTCCAAAACCATAATTGCCTCTACCATGTAGCCAACATTCTTAGTACGCCAAAATAACTACACCAAAATAGCACAATATGTCACTGTATATAATTTTTAAAAGTAAAAACAATTGATCGCATTTGTAAACACAATGTAAAAAAAAAAAAAAAAAAAAGTTGCACAAAAGAAGCTTCAGCATCTGCCTATGATATCATTTATTTCTGAAAAAATAGCCTATCTTCAAGGTTCAACTTAAAAGGAAAAATTGAAAACAAGAATTCATTGGAAGAAAAGAGGAAAAACAGTAACTGGCAGATCCATATGCCAACAAGAAAAAAGTGCTACATAAGCAATAAGCATGGCTAACTCATCAGTAGATAGATTGGCATGCAATGTTATATTGCTAAATCTCATAGAACCTACATTTTCTTCTTCATTCCTATTGTGAGGATACCTTATTATATATGTACTCTCTTTTTTCTCATTAATAAATTTAGTTTCCATGAAGGAAAGAAAAATGAACGGAAAGATCAAATCTAGTATCTCTTAAAATGATTTTGCAAAGATGAAAAATTTAAAAAGTAATATGACATACCTGCACCAACACATTACATGTTATTGAAAGAAGCTCCTCACCATGCATGCTCTCCTGTGGATCCAAGCCCTTTGAAAGTGGAAGGTTTTTGCAATACATATCAGACATTTGAACACAAGAACCTTCAAGTTCTGAGACAAGTTCAGGTGAGCATTATTAATAACATGGAAACTAAACGATGTCAAATGATCAGAGATAAGGATGTTTGTCCATCAAAGAGAAGGCATTATACTCAAGGGATATCATGTCTCTTCAAAGAAAATAATTTAAAAAAAGAAAGAGAACTTAAGGATAATAATAATAATAAAACAACAGGGAAAAAGGATGTAAAACTCTTAGAGATGAATATGTTAGATGGAACCTCAAAGCACAGTTTATCTCACTACTTATCAACAACAGGACAGGAGTAGTTTTTATATGAAAATAACTAAATAATGTCAAGTGATACCCACCATTTGCAGAATACTTGAACATGTTCCCCAGTAATAAGTGCTGAATTTTGAAAAGGGTTATACATCGCCCAAGTGTCTTGCTTGGAGTTGTTGATAAAGCATCACTGCTTTTCATTAAATCCTTCAAAAGTTCTGTCTTCTTATCATCGGTTAAGACTTCAACAAACATTTCAACATCTGAAGTAAAGCAGGCCAAGTCACCAAACCTATGAGCATTGAACAGAGTTCTTAATTAATGAATTGTAAAATTGAACTTTTAGAATAAATAAATAATAAAGAGCATATTATGTATCCTGCCATCTTGGAGTTGTCAAACCTAGTAGAAAAGTGGCATTAGAGCGCCCACTTTTCTCTACAATGTCATCAAATTCATAGGCACCTAATGCATTCAAATTCAAACTCGGCCTATGTTTACATAGCCACTTAGCCAATCTCAAGCCTGGAAAAACAAGAAGGGTTATGCGACAACCAATGTAAAACTTTGTTGTATCCCTATGCATGGCCACAACACAGTGACATCTTCTGAATGTAGAGTTGTGTTAGGCTTGCGGTAGCCAACGTAAAACTTTGTCCCATTCCAAAGCATGGACATGACACAATGACATCTTTGAATCCATGCAGCTAACCCCGACTAATGGGAAAATGTTTTGTTAAGATTAAGGTAAGGAAGTCAAATTCAAACATACAAATACTTTCCCATTTATTACAGTTTGATATTACTCCAGAAGCCATTTAATTTGGTAGAGTAAATGCACGTTAAGTCAACATTAACGTGCTACCTCAAGCAACAGCTTTGCGTTTGGTGTTTGAAAAATAGATTGACCACTTATTTTGTGCTAAAATTCTGTTTTTTTTTTTTTTGGAAAAATGGAAAATAAGAACAGCAATTACCAAATTCCATGGTACTTAGTCATAGAAGATTTGTGATATCATGTCATAAACCATCTCTCCTTGAAAGTTTAAGTCGTTGGGAAGAGGAATGAATGGTTTTAATATCTAAATAATTGGTTCCTTAATGGGTATTCTTGAAGTGCTATGGACATTTATTGAGGAAAACACGCAATGAAAATTTGACAGCAACGATGGGCGCTAGCAGATAAGACAAAAAGCATTCTACCCACACCTACTCTCCCAAGCCTCAGAGCATCAATACACATGACCATGGTCAACTTGAAGCACCCTAACTTACAATGTATTTAATGTAGATAGCCAAACCTGGAACCCTAAACCCCCTTGCAAAGCTCTATACATGCTCGAGAGTATAAAGATAAAGTTTGGAAGGATGAGAACAATGGTATAAAGTACCTGCAAAAGTATTTCACAATTGCATCCATTAGGCTTTCATCATTACTCTTCCCACGTAAAAGCTTTCTTCTTTCAATTTCTATATTTGCCAAGTACGGACACCTCATAGAGTTGTTAGTGGTATCATCTTGTAGCTTCTGTATAAAATCTGATGCATTTGATATTTGACTATCAAACTGCACTCATGTAGTAGATTGTCCACACATCAAGTTCCATGCTAATAAAAATAGTAGAAGGCCACTTTAAGCATGAGGATAAATTCACCTGTTCATCTGTCAAGTGTGAGACCTTGCATTGGACAAATTTGGGGGGATGTACTGGATCATTGACAGCCTCCTCACACCAAATGCTGCCATCTTCCATCAAACAGGCTAAATAATTAAGGAAACACTCCCAGTCATCTGGACTGCCAAATGGACAAACAACATCAACAAAAGCAATATTTAGACCTGGCTGCTTCTGAGTTCCCACACATCATGATAGGAAGATACCCTATACTAGTTGGACCACATATCCATTTCCATTAACAACAATCAACAATTCCCAAGGAAAGATTTTTGCAGGGCTATGTTTAAACATGAGGTAGCATTGAAAGCCATACCTTGACACAAGAATTTTTTTAAATATATCAGTAGCAGCCACATAGTCACCTGCCCGAGCCAGAAGTCTCCCCTGTCAACTTAAAGTCAAAGCATATAGGTTGATGAGAACAGTCAAACAAGATACATGGGTATAAATGATAGGATAGAACAATTTAAAAAAAAAGTTTAAAAAATTAAAAAACAGCCCGGTGCACAAGCATCTGCATTAACATAGGGTCTAGGGGGAAGGGTCATACCAAAGGGTGTAATGTAAGTAGCCTACCCTAATGATTGTATCAGTACCTGATTCTACGGCTTGTACCCGTGACCTTGAGGTCACACAGAGATAACTGTTGCTACAGAACAAAAAAAAAAAAGAGGCGTCTTCAATCTCTAGTCCTAGCCTCCTACGTGTGAAAAGGAGTGTGATAGGCACTTCAAAATCACCCTAAAGATGAGGCTTAGATACCTTTATAAAAGCTTAGCCATCCTCCATCTTATGCAGGGGTGGTAAAACGGGTCGAATCCATCAGGTCATCCCGCCGAACCCGCCAAAAAGGAGGGTCAGGCTAGGGTTTGGAACCCCCAATTAAAAAACCGCCAAACCCGCGGGGCAAGGAGGGCCGCCGGGTCAAAGATTCTTTATTTTTTCTTTTTTTTTAAATAAAAGAGTGATTAGTGCTAAAAAATTAATTATATAATTTCCAAACACACTTTTTTCTTTTTTATTCTTCTTTTTGTTATTAACTTTTTTTTTTATTTCACACTTTCACATATATGCTCAAATTATGTGAAATTATTTCTTAAAATAAAGATGATTCTATTGACAGATATTATTTTGAACAATTCTATTGAAGTTAAAAATTTGGAAGATAGTAAAAAACTTATATAGTAATTTGGCTATTTTTTATTGTATTTAATCTTTTAATTATCATTTTGGTATATTAATTTTGATTAATTTTATTAATTTTTTATTAAAAAAAGTTGAGCGGGCTAGCATTGAGTTTGCTTTACTTGGCGGGGCAGGGTGAGTATCTGCTTTGCCACCTCTAATCTTATGAGCTAGCATTTGAGGTTGAGTTAGGGTACTCAATTCTCATAGTTATGGAGCATTCTACTACATTTTCCACAAAACATCCACCAAAAGCAAATCGAACAGCTTAACTGCACAGCCATTTTTAATACTACAGAATAATTTACACAAACCAAAAATTAAAGACAACAAAGGAAGTGCAATATGTTTACCTGTATTCGTAGCTTATCAACTTCAATTGTCAATAGTGATCCCAATTTCCCGGCTAGAACTTCTAGAGCATCCCCAAACTTACTTTGCTTTTCCAATATGGATATGTAAGCCATAACAGCTGCCAACATATATGAAAATTTTGATTGATTTTATCACATGAAAGGGCTTTTCAATGGTGGTTCATGATTCATATACATACAAGATAAGAAAGAAAAAATAATAGATTACCTTCAGGCTCATGTAAACTATGTGAAGTGATGTGCTTCTTCAGTAATCCTTCAGCCAAGAGCAGTAGCTTCTCTGCTCCATTGCCATGAACCACCTAGCAAAAGATCAGTTCCCACAAAATAAATAAGTAGTTGTTGTTTACAAATCATGCCCAAAATCAAATAACTAATTATATATCCAACAAAAAATTACGAGCGTAATGATAACAAATTATTGAAGAATACATCACTTAACAAGGTTCCTAGATGTAAGATCCCCAATTTACTCTAGAAACAAGTAAACAGCAAGAATGACACGATAACAAACTACTGCAGAAAAAATATCAGTTAACACGGTTCTTAGAAGTATGTATCCAGTATACTCTCAAATGTAAAAAGTAAATTTCTAAAGAATAACAGCAAAAGTGTCATCATAACAAACCATCTGCAGAAACATTTTCCTGAGAAGGTGATAATAGCTTAATTCATCATAAAATATATACCAATTAATGAATACGATTGCCTAAAATGTAATTAAGTACTTTGAAATATAGGCAATTCATAAGAGATAGTGAGATGATATGATTTAAAGCTAAATTTTGAATTGATATCTATTTTCATTTATTTTGGATAATTTCATGTGTAAACTAAATTTCAATAATAAAAAAATTGGATAAATTATCTTTCATGAAATTTGAAAACATTTGGAACAAGATACAATTTGAAGATTTAATTTGGAAGATAAAATAGACACAACTTGGAAAGCAAGAACATGTCTTTTGCTTCCTATAAATAGGGAACTTCTAGTCTCAACACTGTTATTTTCTTACTTTTCTATGACTTGCTAAGGGTGCATTTGGTTTGCGTTTTTCTTTTCTGTTTTCATTTATAGTGTGTTCTGTTTTTATAATTTTGTGAAGAAAAAGAGAAAACAAATAATTACTTAATGTAGTATTCGTTTTTAACAAGTTCAAGTCTTATTTGATTTGTTCTAAGGTGATTGTTATACAGACCATGCTGCTCTTAGGCACTAATTTGCTAAAGTTGAATCCAGACCAAGACTAATACAGTAGGTGCATTTATGCTTTTGTTACAAATCTGAAAGAAAAGATAAGGAATGAAGAATACAGTTGCACCACCTTTTTAAAACTGTTCACGAAGAAAATGGGAAAGATACTCCTATCCCGAATGAATTCTCTTATGAGCGGTTATGGACTCTAAAGCACTCCCCTCCATGTTTGTTCAATGATATAGCTAATTACAATAACAGAAAGTGGTTCAGAGAACTTAACATATCTACAAAAATAGAAATTCCTACATGATGTCAAGTTCTTTATTTGGGATGATTTATTATTATATAAAAGTGTTGATGGGATGATGAATAAGAAACAGCAAACATTATGTGGAATTGTCATGGTTTTGAAAATGGTAAACATTTCAATGGGGATATAAGGTACTCCAAAGTGGTTTTATTGGCCCACATTATTCAAGGATACCAAGAAATTTGTTAGTGTGTGACAACTACAAGAGGACTAGAAATATATCAAGAAAAAATGTGATGCCATTGAATAAAATTCTAGAGGTGGAAATGTTTAATGTTTGGGGATAGATATTATCGGACCATTGCCATCTTACTGCAATTGGATGAGCTAGATGCATTCTAAATACATGCTTATAAAAATTCAAAATTCAAACTTAAAAAGAGCCCGATTGGGAAACAGCAGAAGCAACTTTTCTGACTTTTGAATTACGAAAAGTCATAATACGCGTGTTTGGCACCATTTAAAAAAAGCTTTTAACTTCCCGAAAAATTAATTCACAGCTTTTTTAAGAAGTAGAAATATATAACTTCTCCTTTTCGATAAGTCATTCTATTACTTCCCTAAAAAAATTGACTTAAAAACAAAAAAATCTACTTTCATTCTTGGCTCTTTTTTGTTTCTGCTGGAAATACGGGCCCTCCACCACCATTTCACGTAAGGTTCCATCTGTTGGCCTTCCATGTAATGATTCATTTGTTGAAAGTATTGACCCGCCACCACCATTTTAAAACAATGTTCCATCTGAACCACCTACTGTATATATTCCTTTCATTTTTTTTTATCATTTTACCATTTTATTTTTATTATTAAATTTGTATTTAACATTGTGTGTGGTATAAAATCTCATTTTTTATTTTATTTTTTTCACATGTAATTTTATTTTTATATAGCTTGCTATTATTTTTATAGTTAGTTATAACAAGTTCTTGACCCCAACAAAAGAGGAGGCTAATAGGAGTAAAAAAAATAAAAAAACAGCAACAAAATATACATTGACACACATTTTATATTTATTTTTTATTTTCACCTACCATATCATACACGATAAAACAACAAACACTAACTACACAATAATTTCTTTGGCATTGTCATCAAGATTATTGTGAATTAAAATTTTATTACTATTCACTACATACAAGAACACCGTTATGGGTAGGGCTAGAAGTGAGTCAAGCCAGCTTATGAGCCAACTCGAGCTCGACTCATTAATAGCTCGATAAGCTGAACTCGTGAGCTGGTGAGCCGAGCTTGAGCTTGGATAAGCTCAACTCATTAGCTCGTGAGCTGGCCCAATTATATATATTAATACATATTCTATATGCATTTAATATATATTTTTAATATTATATATACATATGAAATAGTAATATATAGAGCCAGCTCGTGAGCTCGAACTAGCTTGTGACCTTTCGGCGAGCCGAGCTTGAGCCTAAGAAAGAGACTCGATTGTTAATGAATCGAGCCGTGAGCCAAACTCAATTTTCGTAAGCCGAGCTTGAACTTGGTCTAGCTCGGCTCACTTCCAGCCCTAGTTATGGGTGATATTACGTGGCAAGAACTAATTGTCTAAAAAATGGAACTAATAAGAGAGCAAATAAAGAATCAATTGCCTAAACGATTGTAATCTTAGTGATTAGATTATGTAAATATTTAATATTGAAAAGTACCTGTCATCATCATTATTTTAATTTCCATTTTCTTGTGTAAAAAAATTGCTTTCTTTGAGTTATTTATTCAAACGCTACAACTTTAAAATAAGTACTTCTATAACTAAAAATCCAAACACAAAATAACTTATTTATAAGCTGCTATTAATAAAAGTCCTTATACTTTAAGCTATTTTTCCAAAATGAGGTTACAACTAGATTAAAGAGTTAATCATTAACCTGCTAATCTAATTAAGAGAGTTGTTGCACTTAAGGCATCAGCAATAAGTATAGTTGAGCAATTTGATCGTAATTACATCACATTAGGAAAAAGTAAGGGGTGAATAATTATTAGAGAGTTTAAGAAATTAGATTAAATTGAATGCTAACACCTACTGTTGATTTATTGTTTCTTATCTTTATAGTTTGTTACTTTTGACATTTCGTTACTTTCCAATTAGTCATCTAAGTTAAGTATCCTAGATAGTAAAACTCAATTGAACTGTACTTAGATAATAGTCTTCAAGGGAACGACAATCTTTTACTTTCTTATTATTTGTCACCCAATGCACTTGTTGGAACTAAGTTGTATAAATTCAACAACACCAGGTTCCTTGAATGCTCTAAGGACGAGTTACTAATAAGTTTCTAAGGTAAATAACAATAACACATTTGTTCCACACATATCATTGCAAATTGTACCCCATTTGCAGATCATATACTTGTAAGAGTTTCAGGGTCAACACTTAGAAGGACCTAAATTAAATATGAAGGGGAAGGAAAAGAAAGGAATCAAAATCACAATAGTTATCATTCTTAATTATCTAAAGATATTTCCTGCTCAAAAAGGCATTAAAATATTAAGGATACTAATACTACAAGCAGTATATATGATCCTATCCATCACATGTTGTACAACTACAAGATAGCTTGCTACGGAAGGGAGCAAGAACAACAAGCAGAGCATAAAGGAGGGAGAACCTGTAATTGGATGCTACAAACTGCCCAAAGCAAAAATCTTTCTTCTCCAGCAAGTTTGTACATTTTGATAGCTGTCTGTCCAACACAAAAATGTACACAGCATCAAACAAAATTTCCACAAAGAAAGTACCAGCAACTATCCATGGAGACAAAGCAGAGAACTGCAATAAGAAAAGAAAAATGCATAAACCTGTTGTTGCTTCACAAATGAGTACTCACGAACATAGCAGTTAAAGAGCCCCATCATGAGTTCCAGACTATTTGGGAACTTACTACAAGCATGTTCATAACAGTTCGTAGCCAAATCCACTGATAAGATAACGAACGTAATTCAGTTGCATAATCAAGCAATACGAATACTTCAAATTTAAAGAACATAACATGGAGAAGCCCCAAAAGAATACTAACAGTGATCTAGTCGCTGAAAGACTATCTGCAGCGTACTGAGTGTAAGATCATCCATCAAGAGAGAATCATTTGCATACAAGACCTCCTTGGCTTTCAAGCAAACAGATAAGGCTTCCTTGGGCTTCCCCATCCTTTCCAAAACAAGAGCTTTGAGTGCCTAAAGAACATGCAGGCAAATAATAATAACAATCATCACGAAAGGTATATATATAAACAAAATCAGGGAAAAAAAAACTTGGGGAAGAACACAGCCTGAAAACAACAAATGAAACATGATAATACCAACAATAACGATAATAAATAAGCATGAAGAACACAGCCTCACTGGTCCTTGAGGTTATGAGCATTAGTTATAACCAGTTACAACATAAATAAGTATCAAGAAGTGAGCAAAACTACAGTATTAGAAACTAATCTAAGTACAAATTAAAGAGTAACGATAATAAATAAATAATTTCTTAGTGAAACCAACGAGACAACACACCATGATTCAGGAAATTATTCGAGTATTACGTATCTAAAACAGATATATTCGTATTAAAGAATGAGAAAATTAGATGTTCTCGCGCAGGGTCCCCCTCGATGAAAGATACATTATCAACACTCGAAGATTTAAAAGTCACAGTTCAGCGTCTATTACAATTTTCAAGAGACTAATGCAAGGGTTTAAGAAACGAAGAAAGAGAGAACTGCCACTAATTTCAGAACGCGATGCCCTAGATTAAGAAGAAACAACGAACTTCGAAAGAAAGCGCTGGAATCAATTGCATTACAGGTAAGAAACCTGCATTATAAAACACAGTGAAATTGGAAGGTTCTAGAATGAGCGGAGAAGAAAGTGATAAAGAAATTGAGAGAGAAGGAAAGGATCTTACGAGAGCATAGGGGGAATTAGGGTGTTTGGTGAGGAGCGTAGTGACGTGCTTGAAAGCGTTCTTGTACTGACGAGAATCAATGGCGTCCCATATGACACGAACGCGACGCTCTGGAATCCCACCGGCTAAGCCAAGCTTCGAAGCCATTCGAACTTGTAAGCAAGAAACACCTTCTTCCGTTCTTCTTATGCTAAGCAGAGAGATGGAAAGGGAACTGACACTGTGACGAAGACTTATTGCAACTTTGCAACGGAAAATCGGAATCGAAATGATTATGGACTTTGTTAGGTTTTCTGAAACTGGATCCGCAAAGTTAGACCCAAAAGAGGGTTCATTCTCGAAAATTTCAGGGTGTGTTTAGTTTCCGTTCTCATTTTTATTTATATTTTTATTATTTTTTAAAAAATAATAAAAATATAAATATAAATTAAACACATCCTTAATTTTTATATGGTTTAAAACTTGATTTGGTAAATTATTTTTTTTGAAGTGCACATTATTTTATATCTGGTAAATTTTTAAAAAAATGGTGTTTTTCAAAGTTTTTTAACCAGAGAGTGTGTTTAAAGTTGATTTATACCGTTGTATTTTAAAAAAATTAAAAATTTTATATAATTCTATATATTAGTTAATATTTAAATTTATTTTTATATTTATCTTTATTATACTCTTTTAAATTTTAAAAATTATCTTACAAAACATAATTATTATTAATTATCTTTTACAATAGTATTACAAATCTACTAATATTTTCAATTTGAATTTTATATATTAATAAAAATAAAATTTCTTAAAATTAAGTTAAATTGGTAAAATAAATGACACAAAAAAAGTATTTATTTGTTCTCAAAACTCTTAAAAAAAATTCATTTATCATTATGTTTATCCATTGGCACTCCCTAAAAAAATGTAAAATACTGAAAATAAAAAAATAGAAAACATATTTTTGTTGTAAAAAAATAATTTGCATTAAAAATTTAAATTTTTTCTCGAATTGTACAAAATAATGTTCATCTTTTATCTGTCACTTTCGACGAAAACGTCACCCTCTAATTGGAGAGAAGAGTTCGGCGATGGTAGGACTGGGTGCTGGCTGCTGCTACTAATTGGGCATAAAGTTAGAGAGAGAGAGAGAGGGGTTTTTTTTTCAAAAATTGAAATAGACTCATTTTGGGATAGCTTTTTTTTTTAAATCTGAACTGATTAATCTCTTAAAAATTTGGCCAATTCTGACAGTTTACTGGTTAACTGCATGTTCAGCTGGCTCTTCTACCAATTTTCTATAGGACGGTTTATTATATCTATTAAATCGGCCAAAGGACTGGTTCTTAGTTAATCTTGTCGAATTGGCTGGTCCGGTTCCATTTGCAGAACATTGGTTTTAAGATTTGGATAAGTTTATAAGTAACTTTTTTTTAACTTATAACTTATGAAAAGTTATAACGTTAATGTTTGGTACAATTTTTAAATATAACTTGTGACTTTCTAAAAAGTTATTAAAAGTGCTTAGAGAGAAGTTAAAAAAATAACTTCTCCTATAATAAAAGGTTTTCTATCATTTTTCTTTTAAAATAAGCACTTTTATGACTAAAGAGCTTAATCAAGCACTTTTCTTATTTATAAGTTACTTTTACTATAAGTTTTCATACTTTCTTTTTCAAAAAAATTTAATTAAGTTGTTTTTTTTTTGTCAGTGGATTGGACAATCCCCAATTCTAGGTACCACAATGGATTGGACAACCCCCAATCCTAGGTACACGACACACCCACACACTTCTCACATATTTATCACATTTTTTTCCCTCAAATGTATCCTCTAGAATTTGAACTCTAGACTTTAGTGGTGGAGAGGGGGTTGAACGCCACCTGAGCTAAGGTTTTTCGGCAATTAAGTTGTTTATTCAAAGTGGCCCTTAATAAAAGTCATTATAATTTTGGGTTTTTTTGTTGAAGATTTCATGTTTTTGTTAATGGAAGGATTTGCTTATTTTTGGTTGGCTAAAAGAGAAAAAAATATGTAATGATGCTCTTTTTTTAGTGAAAATCATAGCATTGGGCCATTATGGTGTGAATGAAAATTGTTTTTTTTTTCTGTTAGTGGAAGTTTATTCTTTGTTAACGTGTATTAGTCTAATCACAACATCCAACTTACATGGCCAAAAAAAAAGAATGCAATTTGTAAAAATTATAGTTGTGTATGTATAAATGGTTTTATGAATACTAAATGATAGAAAAAGAATTTGGGTTAACTTTAATATTATTTGATAAACCTTTTAAACAAAATTATTCTCACATAAAATAATAGAAACTGGTTTACTCGTTGCATTGTTAGATTTGACACATTAAAATATTAGGTTTTTGTAGTAGAAATTTTTTAATTTAAAGGATCGTATAAAATGAGTGTTAAAGTTTTAGTATTTTTAATTAGAAAAGTGATGCAAAATATTTTTATTAACAGGCCAGAGTTAGAGTAATTCTTAAGAGGGGCCAATATAAAAATATAACTCTAGAAAAAGGAAAAAAAATAAAATTAAGGGGGTGTAATGGCCTAGTTCTCGAAAAAACAAGATTTTTTCCTGAAGAAATGAAATTTTTCCAGAAGTTCAGTGAAGCAAGTACCTCTACTGCATCATCATTGGGTAAGCAAGCACCTCCATTGTGTCATCACTGCATCATCATGAAGTACACATCTCTACTAAGCTAAGCATGTCTGCTAAGTTGCAAAAAACTCGATTTTTTAGCCACCTCGGCTAGAAATTTCAAATTTTGATTTCTGTAGTTAGACTTAGTTCGATGAGCCGGACCCGAATCTCGAGAGAAAAATAATATAATATTATTATTTTACTCGTTTTAGTTAAAATAGAGATAAGTTTAATAATATTATAACTGGGCTCAAAATCTACCGGCACGAGCTAATGCCGATACTCTTCGGTAAACTTTGCTATGCTAATGCTTTATCATAGATCTTGATGGTTATCAGTGGCTAAAGAAGGGGGATTGAATCTTGGTCTCCTTTGCTGCTGAAAATTACTTCTGTTTCATCAAAGTATTTTAGGAGATATTTTTACTTTTGCCTCCTGTTAAGTAAAGAGACTCCACTTTTTGTCTCCTAAAACAGAAATCAATAAGAGAAGATATAGTGACACACAGATATATTCTGGTTCAGCTACTAAGTGCAATGTAGCCTATATCCAGTCTCCATCACAATCATAATGGAATTTCATTATCTTTTTCACAAGATTATAAACACTAATACTTTCCTATGATCTACCCAATCCTATCTGAGACAAATCCAGATTTCTAACCCAAGCTGAATTTGACTCGGACTCAACCTAGCTTTCAACAGCAAAGTGCTAACCCAACTTGCAAGAAAATCTCCACATGATCATGACTCAAAACAAAAAGATGTACAAAGAAAATCTGAGACATCTTATGACTTTTTTTTCCTAGTTTTAACTCACTGCCATTTACCTCTCATTGGATTTTTCTTACAAATCTCACCATGTTTGCCTTTTTCAATGAGACACAAACAGATTAAATTGAGAAAAAGAAATATAACTTGTAAACCATGAAGGAGAAGAACTCAACCAACTTAGGTTGCTATGAGAACCGAACCATGTGCTCAGTTCTACTCTTTTACCTTCAACCTTTGTTGTTCTCCCTTATTATAGAAGAGTGAAGTTTCCAAGGTTGAATCAAGTTAAATCCCATGCTGTCTTCTTCTCCAATCTTCAGAGTTTGCAGCGGCTTGGTTAGAGGAGAGAGAGAAAAGTTCGAATCTGAGACATGCAACTTACTAGGGGTGTAATCGGTTCGGTTTGGTTCGGTTTTGGACCGAAAACCAACCGAACCGACCTGATCGGTTGTACGTTAATACCAACCATTCGGTTGGCTGCTTTCTAGACAACCAAACCGAACTGAACCGAACCAATTACACCCTTAGTAAGTTGCATGTCTCAGATTCGAACTTTTCTCTCTCTCCTCTAACCATTCGGTTGGCTGCTTTCTGGACAACTAAACCGAACCGAACCGAACCAACAGCGGTTTGGTTCAGTCGGTTTTTTCGGTTTTTTTATACCTAATAAACAGAATTTAAAATATCATAAAATGAAGTTTAAAACCTTCAATAAACTAGAATAACAAGAGTATATCACATCCAAATCCAATACAAATTCAACTTAATTAAATATAAAATAAAAGCAAATAAAAATGTCTAGCAAAACAACAAAAATAAACACACTTTAAACCGCAACAGTCACTTTTAAACAGATAAAAACCAAATAGCCAGTCAACCACCATGCTTAATCTGAATCCACACCAGACTTATCCTCATCTTCTCCGGTTGGTGCAATTTCTACAAAAATAAAATAAGAAAATCCATATAGATTATAAATATAATATAGATTATAGATTATAAACATAAACCATGAAAGGAACTACAAATTTCTTTTTTGCTTACCTAATTTAAGTTTCTCAAACTCTTCAATAAGCTCCTCAAAATCAGTTGTCATTGGAGAAGCACGAAGCCAATTTTGTGTGCATATCAATGCCTCAACTGTCTTTGGAGTTAAAGAACTCCTATAGTTGTTAAGCACTCTTCCACCAGTGCTAAAAGCTGATTCTGAAGCAACAGTTGAGGCCGGCATTGCTAAGACATCTCTAGCTATTTGGGATAAGATAGGATACTTGCTAGAATTTACCTTCCACCAATTCAATATGTCAAAAGTATTTTGATCACGAGGCTTCTCTAAACCATCCATCAAATACAAATCCACCTCATTCTTGTTGATGATCTCATAAAAATGCACCTCCTTAAAAAAATCACTAGCCATGTCGCCATCAGGTACTCCCACATCTGATGCACCATCCATTGTTGAAGTAAAAGATCTTCCCCCATTATTTGCATTCATATAGCATTCAAACATCTTGGAGAATATTTCTTTCACTTTTGCACCCAAAAAATCAGCATCATCCTTATCATATAGCTTTTCAAAGCTAAAGTTTACAAACTTCAACTTATATCTAGGATCAAGAATCACAGCAACAAAAATCATCATATTGATATTTTTAATGTTACCCCAGTACTTGTCATACTTAAGCTTCATCCTCTCAGCCATACTCCCAAGTAATGGATCTCGACTACCATAAGAAGCCTTGAACACACGCAAAATCTTACAAAACTCATGAAAGTATTGAGAAGAAGTCACAAGCAAACCACCAGACACACTCTTTGTAACATCATGAAAAATTTTCAAGAATTCCATAAAGTGTTTTGCATTGTCCCAATCAATATTCCTTGGAATACCACCTTGCATTAGAGCATATTCTGTATCTCTCTCCCCTAGCCTCTTGAACGCCTTTTGAAACTTCAAACCACTTTCAAGCATGGTGTATGTAAAGTTCCATCTAGTGGAAACATCGAGTTGAAAAGTATACTTGTCTTGTATCCTAGCTTCCTTAATGAAATTTTTGAACCTATGCATACGACTAGGGGAAGCACGCACATATCTAATAGCATTTCTTATCTTGCTAATAGATTCATGCATCTCTTTCAATCCATCATTAACAACAAGATTAAGAATATGTGCACAACACCTAACATGCAAATGCTCTCCTTTCAAAGGATGTGAATTTCAATCCTCCATTCTAGTTCTTAGGTAAGATATTGCAGTATCATTAGAACTAGCGTTATCAATAGTAATTGTGAACACTCTAGATATCCCTGATAAACCACTATTTTATGGTTTATATTGTATTTAATTGAGTGGTTTTATCAAGCTTTTCACCCACTTATTCATAGGATTTGCATGATTTTACAATTCCTTCCTAGTTTAGTTCTATGATTGAAAATATGCTTCTTTGGTCTTAATTTAGCTAATCTTAATCCTCTCCTATTACCATTCGATGCCTTGATTTGTGTGTTAAGTGTTTCAGGCTTCATAGGGCAGGAATGGCTTAGATAATAAAGAGGAAGCGTGCAAAAATGGAAGGAACACAAGGAATTGAGGAGATGACCAGCGAGAAGTCACGCGGTCGCATGGCTCAGCGACCGCGCGAAATGGAAGAAATCAGAGTGACGCGTTCGCGTGCCTGACGTGACCGCGCGGATTGGAAGCTGCACGAACGACGTGAATGGGTGGACGACGCGCACGCGTGATACGAAAAAGCTGAGTGACGCGATCGCGTGGACGACGCGGACGCGTGACATGCGCGACCTACAGAATTACAAAAGTCGCTGGCAGAGATTCTGGGTTGTATTTCAACCCAGTTTTCGGCCCAGAAATACAGATTAAAGTCAGGGAACATGCAGAGACTCAACATGCTATTCATAAAAGCTCATAATTCAATTTTAGGTTTTAGATGTAGTTTTTTAGAGAGAGAGGTTCTCTCCTCTCTCTTAGGTTTTAGGATTAGGATTTCTTTTCATTTCAGGATTATTTCATCTTCATATCAGGTTCAATGTTCCTTTCTTATTTATTTTCTCTTTTACTCTCAGATAATTTAATGCTTGTATTACATATGTTGCCTATTTGGCTTATGAGCCATTCATGTTAGGATTTTCTTTATTTAATATAAATTGAGGTATTTCAGACTTATATGTTATGGACGCTTTAGCTTTATCCAATTTATTTTCATTCGAGTAGATTTTCTTCCCTTTTGGCTTTGGTTGATTAATTGGTAACTCTTGAGCTATCAAACTCATTGTTGACTGAAAATTGGAATTCTTCAAGAATTAATTCGAGTTCCAATAACTCTAGCCTTTTCCAAGGAAAGACTAGGACCTGAGGAATCAAAATTAATTCATCCACTTGACTTACCTTCATAGTTAGAAGTTGACCTAGTGGGAGAAAAATCCAATTCTCATCACAATTGATAAGGATAACCGGGATAGGATCTCCAATTCTCATACCTTGCCAAGAGCTTTACTAGTTATTATTTTGACGACTTGTTATTTTATATTACTTGTTCAACCCTTTTTAAAACCCCAAAATACACCTTTGCATAACCAATAATAAGAACATACTTCCCTGCAATTCTTTGAGAAGACAACTCGAGATTTAAATACCTCGGTTATCAATTTTAAAGGGATTTGTTACTTGTGACAACCAAAACGTTTGTATGAAGAGATTTCTGTTGGTTCAGAATCTATACTTACAATGCGACTTTATAAAATTCTTTACTAGCAAAAATCCCGATGTCAATTCCCCACCCCAAAAGACATCTCTCAATTTTTCTACCAATTGTTTCTCCCTTGTGGTTTTTAATAAGACAAAAATTGATTATCCTCTTTTGCAATTTCCAATCATGATCAATGTAATGAGCAGTGAGACACATATAATTTAGATTTTGCACAGAAGTCCAACAATCAGTAGTTAAATAAACAGATTGATTCGGTTGCTTGAACACAGTTTTCAACCTATTCTTCTCACTAATATAAAGATTCCAACAGTCCTTAGCAATAGTAATCCTTCCCGGAAGTGGAAATCTAGGTTGCACAATACTCATATAGAATCTAAATCCCTCCCCTTCAACAAACTTGAATGGTAGCTTATCAACAATTATCATCTTGGCAAGGGCTTTTCTACACATTTCAGCATCAAAAGTAACTGCAGTAAATACCCCTTCACCCTCTTTTTTTTGTTGGAAGGTAAGGATTGTTTGACTAGGGTCACCCGACTCCTTAAAAAAATTTTTACATTGGTTCAACAAATGATAACGCATATTAGTTGTACCATTTCTATGAGAGTCACATGCATATGATGCACCACACCAATTACATTTAGCCCTAAGATGTGATGGCTTGGACTTAGGATCCTTTGTAAAGTGTTCCCAAGTCCAAGATCTAGGTCTAGAAGGTTTTCTGTTACCTTCGTTAGCTTCATCCTTGCTATCCTCTTCATCAGCTTCCACAGTGCTTGGAGATGAATTTGTTGGAGTTGCTCCTGGAGTTGCACCCACATTAGTTGAATGAACCTTCCTCTTCTTTGATCTAGGATGGGGCGGGGGTTTGGTAAGCACGCCGCTGTCTGTTGAAGAACGTACTGCGGACTCAACAATTTCACCCCTAACTTCAGGCATTCGCTCACTGGACACCTCATTGTTTGTTGGCTGCATTTATATAAACAGAATAATGAAAAATTAGCATTTTTAATTCATGAACAGCACCAAAAGTTTTGTTTCCAGCAATAAAACCACAACAGCTTATAAGCAGCTTATGAAAAATTAGCATTTTTAATTATATGCAGCCATATATATGCAAAACAAAACCACAGCAGCTCATAATAGTACGACTAGCTAGTTTATTTGCATCATTTAATACTCACTAACTGCCATATAATCAACAGAATTTGAATTCATTAACAGCTCTAATAGTCCACCAAAACAAGCATCATTAGATTTAAAAACAACATATTCTAACAAGTAGAAGGCAAGTTATTATTTCACAAGCAATGTATTCAATGAATGTCTCTATTTTTCATCCAGAAAAAAAATTAAAATAAAAAAATAAAGTGATGCATTATCTAGCCAATTCTATTTTATATATACCTTATTTTGTATATGACATTATTATTACAGAAAATTACTCTACACAAATTACTCTAATGATTCAGCCATTGCACAAAATCTTCACATTAAAGGATCTTAGTTCTTTATCATATTTTCTTGGAATTGAAGTTCATAGAACTGATTCTGTGCAGTTTGTCCCAAACAAAATATATAATAGACCTTCTATCAAAATTGGGAATGAGTGAAGCTAGTCCAATGCCTATCTCAATGATTTCATCCCTAAAATTACTATCAACTGGATCAGAGAATTTTAATAGTAACGAAAACCAGCTAGTTCATGCATAGTCCACTTTTAGCCAGTTCATGCATAGTCCACTAAAGCTGAATTCTAAAGCTTGACAGCTTGTGAAGCAGAGATCACATGGGTTTAGAATCTACTTCAAAAATTAAACATCAAACTTCATATTATTTCACAAGCAATGTATTCAATGAATGTCTCTATTTTTCATCTAGGAAAAAAATTAAAATAAAAAAATAAAGCGATGCATTATCCTGTGAGTTCTTGATGCAACCAATACAAATAGAATTTCTAAAAACAGAATTTCTAAAAAACATAACCACAAAGGCACAAACAGAATTTCTAAAAATCATAACCACAAATAGAATTTGTAAAAATAATTGTTCACGTTAAATCAAGCACAATATCACTAAACAGAATCTCTAAAAACAATTGTTCAGAATTTCTAACCTCCGAAGAAGACATTGTGGAGTTGCTTTTTGTAGGAGATGGCTTGGTGACAGGAGTGCTGCTCGGCGCTCGAGTTGGATTGCGACGACCACTGGAGTCTTGCTTGGTGACTGGACTGCTGCTCGATGACAGGACTGCTTCTCGGTGAATGGATTGCTCCTCGGCGACGGCGACCCAGCGAGGCAGCAACGGCGACCCTGCGATGGCGATGACTGAAGAGAAGAAGAGAGGAAGAGAAGCTAGGGTTCTCCTTCAGGGTCTCCTTCTCTCGAGCATGGTGGAATTGGAGGTGGAAGTGTGAAACCGTGGAAGAGAAGAAGAGAGGAAGAAAGCTAGGGTTCTGGATTCGCCGTTCACGTAAAAGAGAGGAAGAAAGCTAGGGTTGTGTGTGAAGTTGCCCTTTTATACCTAGGTTAAAGGGCAACTTAGTAAAAACACACCATTGAACCCTCATTCTTCGGTTCGGTCCGGTTTGGTTCGATTTCTGCCGAGCCAACCGAAAACCGAACTGAACCGATCAGTTTACTTCAATAAAAACCAAAAAAATCGATTTTTTCAGTTTTCTAATCGGTTGTTGTAAAATTTGGTTCGATTCTGCGGTAATTTTCGGTCTGGTTCAGTAACTTACACCCCTACAACTTACCTTCTCTCTCATCTGTTTTCTTCAAGCTCCATTGATCTCATCCGATTGAGCTTGAATTTGTCCCCAAATTTTGTTTCTGAGCAGTGATGAGCTTTTGATCATGTTTGACTCTACTATCTTCATGGTAGATTGATTTGAGTTTGAGGCTTGGTAATTTTTTTCACGATTCCTTGGTGATGAACGAAAGGGAAAATAACCGTTTTGACATTCTCAGACCACGAGAGAATAGCTTCTTGGTTGTAGCCCTTCTTCTTTGCTTATATTTGAAAACAACCTTTTTACCCTTTCTTCATAACCTAGCTTTGCAATTTTCATTTTCTTCTTTCTTCTTCTTTGAATGATGTGATCGAAAGAGAGAGAGAGGAGAGAGAAGAAAGTGTTTGGCTTTCAGTAGAAGCTAAGTGAGATTAAAGTGAATTGAACTTGGGGTCCAAGCTTCTTAGAGTGTGGGAATCGGTAATTGAATAGGGCTTGGAAGGATTTTGGACCATCTTTATTTTTATTTTGTTCAGAGGCCTATCATAAGATTTGGTTTGCTTGTAGGAAACCAAGATTTGTGTTAGTGTGGGCTTGATGATTTGTTCCATGGGCCATGTTTATAAAATTATTTTCTTTCACACAAGCACAATCATAATTATATAAACAATTAATAATCCTTTAATAATGTTTGTTCATGATTTTAATCAAATATTTGTTTTTCAAACTCAACAAATCTTTTATCTTCAAGATGATCATGTTACTAGTATTATTTATACTAATAGCTCATATGTTTATCTCTAGATGTGTTATTACTTATCTTCTAATACATCTAACTTTAGCAATTTTTCATTTTGAGATAATTTTACAACCAATTTTGGTGACTAAGCACCTTATACCACACAGCCTCTTTTGATAAGTTTCCAGCAGCATCTCCATCCTTCCTTCAGCTAGAAAACTTGAGAGAAACACCATGAAAGCATAAACTTCAAGCTTAGATCTATTGCTTCCTAAAATTCTCACTGAAAATTCAAATTGATTAAAGTGTTCTTCTCTTCATCTCCTACACATCCATACCAATTTTCCTAAGTTGAGATTTTGTGGTTATTCCTCCCTCTTGAAATTTTTGGCCATGAAGGAATATGGCCAAACTAGTTATTTTTTATGTTTTTCATAAAATATCTTATCTAGGAACCTTGTACATCAAGAAAAGTGATTTTCAGCTTGAGAAAGGTGAGAAAATCCTTTCTAAATTCAATGTGAACGTTCAGCATTCATGAGTTCTATGGTTTAAAAGTTTGTTTTGATTGAAAACTAGGTGAAAAAGTGAGCTAGGAATCACTTAAGAAAACTGATTTTTGGTGGCTGAATTAAGAGGTAAGGTTTGGGTAATTTACTAATAGTTAATTGTGTTCTTATTGCATGATTACTGGACTGATGTTTGATGCTTGAAATTGAATATTTATATGTTTGGTTTTTGGTAAAACTTTGGTGATTTATAAGCTTGACAATTTGGTTTCATGGAGGAGCATGAAAACTGAACTATTTTTGTCTTAAATGTGGATGTTTCTAAGCTTGAATCTTGTTGAATTTCATGTGGTTTGGTGGCTGTAAGGTTGCACTAAGAAATTGATAAAAATCAGTTACCGAAAAGCTTGAAAATAGGTTAAAAATCAAGTGAAAACCATGAAACAAACATGGTGCCTATTTGGTTTTCTTGGTGAGCAAGAAACCAACAGTTGAAATTATTTTAAGGATATGAAAGTAATTAATTAAAAGATCAAGGATAAAAAAGTAATTTCACAAATTTAGGGATATTTTAGGTATTTAAAAAAATTCAAGGATAAAATGAGAATTTTATAAAAAATAGAGGGGTATTTTGGTCATGATAAAAATATGTAGGGATATTTTGGTAATTATGTAAGAATATTGGGACAAAAATATAATTATTAAAAGTTTTGAGATTAAAATATAAATATATAAAAGTTTGGGGTCAAAGTACAATTATGAAAAGTTTAGGATTAAAATATAATTAAATAAAGGTTTTAATGATATAATATTGAAATATTATTATATTAATGGTAATATTAAAATATTAATAATACTATAATAATCAAAGGGCAAAATGGTAATTTCATCTAGGAACTAAGGGACAAAATAATAATTTTTAGAATTCTTAGGAAGACAATTTAAAGTTCAAAATCTCATAATTTTCTTCATAACAGACCTAAGATGAGATAAAAGAAGAAGGTAAAGATTAATTTAAGATATTAAAAGAGATCAAAGAAAGGACAAAGCCATATAATAACCAGAATTAGAAATTGAGAACTGGTAACTAAAAGGAGTGGCTAAGAAAGTAAAATAGAGAAAGAAACTAAAAAAAGTTTACAAAAAAATTAAAATATAAGTGGGGACGCCTACAACTGAGAAATGTTTTCTAGGGGTATCCATATTCAAGTCAACTGACGTGGCTCTGGCCATTAGACTTAAAGTCAACTGATATGGCTTCAGCCATAAGACTGGTATGCAACTGATGCAACAGGAAAGCCATATCTATGACTTGTTCCTAGGTAATATCGGGTTGCGGATAATCAACCGACACATGAGTTATGGCCTGCATAGGATAGACATGAATCATACTTGGTTATGCATCTTTCTCTGTTATGCTTTTGTATAAATGTATGCTTCTTTGTTTGTATTCTGTTTTCTATACTCTTTGTGTGTTATTCTCTTGTATTTTCTGCTATGCTCTATTGTCTGGTAATAACAAAAGATTAATGAACTTAACTAACCACCCCGACCTTACTAAGAACCCCCAAGTTTTTACCCCAATCGTTTTCCCACAGATGGAGATGGGAGTTCTTTTCCATGAACTGGGTAGTCTTCTGAATTTAGGGTGAGCCTCGTTTCTGTTTGTCTATATTGTGATATTGGTCGCTTTTTACACCCCGACTTTAGTTTGGATCATCCGTACAAGTTTCCTCCAATGTGGCTACATGATGGAGTACCAGTGGGTTGCCCAATGATGACGGGTGCTCGTATAGAGGAGTAGTAGATGATATTCTGGATATTGATAACATCTAGCTTGACCCAAATTTTGGAGACCTAGAATATAGTTTCCTCGCTTTTGTAGTCTAGAAGGATTAGGTGACTATAGCGTCTAGGCTAGTTTGGGTGTCAACTTAGGGACTTCTTATATAGGTAAGGGTCTGGGAGATTTGATGTATATATGTGTGTGGTTGTTTATAACTGCTTTATCTGTTATTATTTATGATTTTATCTGGTATATTCTGCTTGTTAGACCAAACATTTTCAAAAAAGAATTACCCGCAAAATAACTACGTTTTAACAACGAATCAGGCTCATATAGTAAATAACAGTTAAAGTTTAAGGGAAGCAAGTTATTAACCCTTAACTTCTAGTGTGATCATGACATGCTAGAAGTTTGGTCATTGTAATTTGGTAATAGAGCAGTTCATCCTTAGCAGAGCTTGGAGAGTGGAATGAATCATACTTCATTGCATACTCTGCTATGTGTCTCATGCTGATAGGATATCTCTATGATATGTGTTGCATGATCGTATTTGTGTATTCATTTTGGAAATGTTCACACTTGACTTGAACTATTAACACTGATCACCTTAATAATGATTATTTGGTGTAAACAGAACCATGACGAGTTCATGGAGACAAAGCACTAGAGGAGTATATTCTAGTGATAATCAGACGAGGAAAGAGAAAACATTTATGGCCACGATGAACACCGTGGTTGAGGCTGTGCGAAAGGCAGCAGCAGCTGCTACTAGGGCCGTTGAGCGTATGAGAGTGAGGAATGAAAACGGTAACAAAGAGAATAACAAAAATGTCAATGTTGATGTAATGCAACCTGGCAAACCTATGACCGTTGCCACTTTTCTGAAAGTGAATCTTCCAAAGTTTAAGGGGACTATTGTTGTGACTAAAGCTGATAACTAGTTCCAAGGCATTGAGAGGTTGCTGCAAGCACAGCATGTAGAGTTTGCAACTTATATGCTAGAAGGGGGAGTTGAGTATTAGTGGCAGGGATATACCGACAACTGCAACAAGATGAGAGTGAAATTTCTTGGGATGTTTTTATGGAAGAGTTTTATAAGAAGTACTTCCTTAGGTTAATTCGTGACGTTAGGAAAATGAAACTGATGCAGTTGATGCAGGGAGACATGTCTGTTGCTGAGTATACCTGAAAATTTAGACTTATTAATAAATTATGAAGACCTACACGAAAATCCAAAAAAATCATGAAGAAATATTAAATGGAGATGACAGCAAAGGTTAATTTTAAAAGCATGATTAGATATCATAAGTCGGATTTGCTTATGAAGTTGTTGGTATGAGAATACATTTATGAGGTTGCATTAGGTAAAGATGGAAAGGTAATATAGGGATGAATTGTTTTTATTGTTATGTTAGTCATTAAGTGAATAATTCTTAAGGTTTAGGATTTAGGATTTAAGTTTTAGTGTTGAGGGGTTTAGGATTTAAAATTTTGGGTTTATGGGTTGTGATTTAGGGTAATGGGGTTATGACTTAGGGTTTATAATTTTAAATTTTGGGATTTAATGTTAAGAGTATATAATTTAGAATTTAGTGTTTAGGGTTTGGAATTTAAGATTTATTATACACTCATGTCTTCTCCAATGTGTCGTTCTACCATGACAAATAACATCTATGAATATTTATTTATTTTTCTTAGTCCCATTTTTTGTTAAACTCTTTGTTTCTAACAAATTTATCACTTAACCATTTTAATTACAAAAAAAAAACATTTTTATCTCTGTGCATTACTAACAGCCCAAATTTATTCATATTTTTTAACTATTTCGCCCAATCCACATGAAATCCACCCTTTTACATCCACTCCAAAATTAATACAAGTCCACCAGGGTTTAGTATAAAATAACATATTCTAATATAAATTTATTTTCGTATTCAATTAATGACCATGTGTTAACAGTCTTCTTATCATCTATCATCATGCTCATTTTTCAGACAAATCATCTGAAGTATGAGACCTACAATTGTAAAATACTGACACCAGCTGCAACAGCTATGCGATATCCAAGGATATGTATTGCCTTCTGATGCATGAGCATCATTTAATAGTTTTCTAGTTAATTATGTTAATATAGATAGTGATTGATCGCAATTTCTCTTGTGTTTTAATCAAGAGATACTTTGAGTGTTCTACTTTATGTGTTTTGCAGGAGATTGTTGAAGATTTTGTTAATAATAGAGACAAACTGAGAAAGCTACTCAAGTCAAAGAGGAAGCAGAAACAAAGAATAAGAAATATTTTGTTAATAACAGAGATATGGAACATTGGCCACACCAACCCCACGCCCACTTCATACAACACCAAGGGCATGCGAGACGTGGCATGCTGGGCCAAGTCTCAGTATCCCCCAAGCCTTCCTCCATCACACGAGTGGGATGTGGGTCAGGCCCACTCCACGCCCAAGCTTCCAGGCTCGAAGACATCCCACTTGGGAAACGCCCAGTCACACCAACTTCTTCACCCTTGCACCAAGGCTTGAAGGCGTGGGATGTGGCCACATTAGCCCAGGGCAAGTCTTCTTCTCATCGCTAACGTGGGATGCCTCCTGCGCCATCCTTCACTCTAGTTTTGAAGACATCCCATGTGGGACATGTCATGCTCACTGTCTAACCCCAGATTTTTAGAAATTAGATTATGATATTTATTTATTATTTTAAAAAAAATTATTTTATTACCTCTAATTTTAAAATTTGAGTATATTTGAAAATAATTTGTAAATTGATGAATAAATAGTATTTTCTTTAAAGATAATTTTTTTGGATTAAAATTAGTTTACAATTACTATATTACCCCTATTTTTATTCGAAATTATTAACCTACTCTCACCCTTCTCCCAAATCAGAAGCATAACCCTAACTATACACAAACACACACAACCGAGAGAGAGGAAAGAAATAGAAGAAGAAGAACGTCACGGACAAAGAGGGAGGTTGCCGTCGCCGCCAAACCAACGAGCCAACCCATTACCATAAACTTTTTGTCCATTGAGCCACCATCACGTATCGCCGTCGTTGTCGCTGGGAAGGAGGAAGAAGACGCGCAAGAGAGAAAGCGTCGTCAAGCCACGTGTCACCGCCACTGGAGAGTATCGCCATCGCCATTGTTGAGGGAGTAGAAAGAGCTCGAGAGAGGGAGGCAAAATGCGAGGAGGAAGGAGGCTGCCGCCGTCGCCATCACTGTCATGGGGTGGGGACCGTCACCGTCGCTAAACTGAGTTGAGGGAGAGGAAAACGCGATGAAGGGGAGCCGTCTGCCACCACCGTAGCTGTAGCCGCGCCTCTGTCGCCAGAAAATGCCACTGTGGTCACTGGAAAACGCTATCGGAACTGGCCGAGTTAGCGCTACTATTGCTGGTAAGGGTGTTTTTGGTTTTGGTTTCCATTCTTTTGATTTCCGAGATGTTGTTGTCACTGTGTTATTGTTGCAATTACCGCTGAAATTTTTCGTCATCATTGAGCTGCTGTTCCGCCTCCCCCTAGTTTTCGTTGCTTTTGGCAGGTTCTGTTCTTGTCAGTGAGGGCCATCGGGATTATTGTTGCTCCATTCCTTTGTTCATTTTAGATTACAATAAGTATTTCTATTTCGAAACCCTCACTATTAGTGTTCTCTTATAATTTGTTGAAGATTTTGAGGTATTTGATGTCGTAAGACGAGTACCATTATTGCATGCTATATTTGTGGCTGTTACATAAGATTGTCAATAGCACTATAATATGGTATACGAGACATAAGCTCTACCTCCTCAGTTTTTTTACAGTTCTTTGAGGATAACTTAAGATGGGTAGCTAACGAAGCTCCAACCAATTTAGCTTGATCCGTATTTAAGCATTGTAACACTTTTGTAATGTAACTTTGTTATTTTAACACAACTTACCACAATGCTTCTCCTTATGAATCTCCATTCCCATAATTTTTTTTTTGCTGTAGGCAAGTCCTTTATCTCAAATTCTTTTTCCAACTGAACTTTTAACATACTAATTCCAGCTTTTTCATTAGCTGCAATTAACTTATCATCAACATACAACAATAAATGAATTTGCAAACCATTTTAAAGCTCCTTAGAATAGATGTAGTTATCATATTAGAGTCTATTATCTTAGGTATTGCTTTAATTTATACAGTGACTTCTTCAGCAAGCAAACATGATCTTTTTTCTCAAGATCTATAAATCTTTCTAACTGATTCACATAGATCATTTTTTCTAGCTCACCATGCAAGAATGTTGTTTTTACATCAAAATGTTCGAGCTCTAAGTCAAACATACATATAATAGCTAGTAGGACTTGAATTGTGTTATGCTTCACAAATAGGAGAGAATATGTCATAGAAGTCAATATCCTCGTTTTGGCCTTTTGCTTCTAGTTTTTTCTTGGAGCTTCAATCCAAGAATTTTTTAATTTTTTTAAAACCTATTGTAATCAATTGCTCTTTCTCGTTAAGAAGTTGCACCCGTTTTCATGTCTAATTTTTGTAAAGAGATTCAAGTTTCAAATTCATTCCAATAGCCAATGCATAGGCTATAGGAACTACCTCTGTTGGATCAAATGCATAAGATACATAATCCACATAACTTTGAGGTTTTTGGATTTGTCATTTTTCTCTTTGTCAGTTGCAATATTGTATTGTTCTTCTTTTCTAATTTCTTCACATGTATTTCTACCATCTAATTCATCTTGTTGTTCTACTTTAAGTTGAGCAGCACCTAAAGTACTAGGTTGATTTTTTTTTCTTGCTTTAACTTCCCACCATCAATTTCTAACTAAACCTGCTTATGGAAGCCATGATCTATATCTGCATGATAATGAACTTAGGAGAACCTACTTTCTCTATACACCACAATTTGTAGCCTTACTTTCACAACTCGTGCATATTCTAGAAACATACATTTATTTGCACTCGCCACAAGTTCACCAACACTTGTATGGGCATACGTAGTGAAACCAAATATCTTTAAATCTAAATAACTTATAGGTTGACTGAAGCATACTTCTTGTGGAATTTTTAAATCGATTACAGTTGATTAAGATTGAGTTTCTCGATAAACAGTTATATTGATCTCCTAAATATAAAATGATTTGGGAAGACCATCATTGATTCTCATGCATCGTGTTCACCTCAAAGGTGTTCTATTCATCCATTTTGTAATTCCATTCTACTGTGGTGTTCTAGGCAGTACAGTATGGTGCCTCACTGTGCTAGTATTTCTGCAGAACTCAGCAAATTCTTGACTATAAACTCTCTATCATTGTTGGTTCTGCGTCTCTTAATTGATCGTCCAGTTTATTTCTCGAGCATGATCTTTCATTGCTTGAATTTACCAAACGCTTCGTCTTTTTTCTTCAGGAAATAAACCTATATTTTTTTGGAATAATCATCTATCAATGAGAGAAAATAATGAGCTCAACCTAACGAGTTAATAGGGACAGGAGCCAAATGTCTAAGAGGAGATACTCCAATATTCTCTTGCTATTTTATTTACCATAATTGAACTTCACTTGTTTTTATTTTTTGAAGACACAGTTTTCACATAATTACAACTCTTTATATCTTTTAGCAAGTTTTTACTAACAAGTATGGACATTCCTTTCTCATTTATGTCACCAATCTTTATATGCCACGGTTGTATAGTATCATTATTGCCTTTCTTAGAGGATAGAATAATACAATTTTCAATGACTGTGTTTTTTTACAATGGATAAATCCCACCATGAAAGTTTTTTTTCATTACCCCCATTAAGCCTTTCAATACTTTCATGAAATAACATTCTCACCAATAAATTTGTAATCTTTTTGACAAAGACATTTAATGAAACGAGGTCTCTAACTCTAATGTGTCATGAATAAATCAAAACTGATACAATCATCTAATTCTTTCCGCACCTCTCCTTTAGCTACAACTGGAATAAATATGCTATCCTCTAGCCTGATCTTTTCTTTCTTATTTTTGTAGGAGGTAAAAAAAGTATCTATTAAACGTCATAGTGAAAGATACATCATAATTCAATCCAATAAAGACGATTAAAACAAAACTAGTGATCAGTATCACCGTCATTAAATCTTTCCAATGGACTTCTACAACGTGCTAAAATTTGCATGGCAGATTTAGATTTTTTTATATGAAATCTTGTCAATAGGAAGTACTAAATAAATGTATATCGAGAATCCATTAATCAAACAAGGTATATCTTCTGATCAATATAATAAAGCTCTACATCCAAGCAAAATCCTTATCCAAGTTTATCCAAGTTGTTGTAACAACTTTTCAAATCACGCGCTCCTTCTCCTTCTCCATTTCTTTCTCCTTCTCCTTTTCCTCCTCGTATTTCTTCTTCTTCTTTTTCCAAATTTGCTCAGGTTCTTCTTCTTCTTCTAAATTTGTACACGTAGGTTTTTCTTCTTTCCTTCTTCTTATCCTCTTCTTTCTTCTCCTCCTCTTAGAGATTATCAATTCAATTCAATTCAATTCAGAATACCTACGTCCATTCAGTTCAATTTAATTTATAATTAACCGAACATGTTATTAACGTGAAACAATTGTATAGTACTAAATAAATGGAACATTATCCATTATATAAAATCAAATTCAAAACAGCTTTCTGCATAATGAACCGAACACGTTATTAAGGTAAAACAATTGTATAGTACTAAATGAACGGAACATTATCCATTATATAAAATCAAATTCAAAATAGCTTGCTGCATAATGAACCGAACACGTTATTAAGGTGAAACAATTGTATAGTACTAAATAAATGGAACATTATCCATTATATAAAATCAAATTCAAAACACCTGTGTCTACAATTTAGAGATTATCAATTCAACTCAATTCAGAATACCCGCGTCCATTCAATTCAATTCAATTCATAATGAACCGAACATATTTTTAAGGTAAAATAATTGTATAGTACTAAATAAACGGAACATTATATATTATATAAAATCAAATTCAAAATAGCTTTCTGCATAATGAACTGAACACGTTATTAAGGTAAAACAATTATATAGTACTAAATGAACGTAACATTATCCATTATATAAAATAAAATTCAAAATAGTTTTCTGCATAATGAATCAAACACGTTATTAAGGTGAAATAATTGTATAGTACTAAATGAATGAAACAATATCCATTATATAAAATCAAATTCAAAACACCTGTGTCTACAATTTAGAGATTATCAATTCAATTTAATTTAGAACACTTGCGTCCATTCAATTCAATTCAATTCAATTTAGCAATTGCATTCCGAGGAGGAGGAGGAGGAGGTATGCGTGAATTTGAAAGAAGAAGAAGAGGACGTATGCGTGTATTTGAAAAAAGAAGAAGCGCGGGAGAAGAGAAGAAGAAAAAGCGCATGTAATGATGTTCTTTTACTGAGAGTGGTTTTTGTTGGTGTTGGACTTATTTGGATAAACTTGGATGAAAAAAATACTTGGACGTGTAGTAATTCTGTTCGCTAATTACTCTGAAGCCAAAAACCTAAAAGAATACTATCATGAGAATGAAGCATCACATTTGGTTTTTGGCATCAAACGAATTTAACTAGAAAATTTATGAGTTTTCAATTAATATTACTTAACTCTTGGTCTTTTATTTTTTCTTTAAATTCTCAATATTAAATTATAAATTTTGTATCTAAAATAATCCTTTATTTTTAATCTTAAACCTTTTAAAATAATGAAGGTTTTAAAAATAAGAGTAAAGTGACAATTAGGTCTATGAGGATTTCGCGTTCGGCCAATTTAGCCCTTGAAAAAAAAAGTAACAAATAGATCCCTCGGGAAACGAAACATCGACACATTACATCCTTCCATTAGTAAGACTAACGGCGCATCTGACATAGACTGTTAATGTGTTGAGGTGTCCGTTAAATGCCACAGTGGAATTACTCTGAATGGGGAGGACAAATTAGTCCTTCTATGTTGCTTGGATTTAAAATGCTTCGAAACCCTAATTTTTTAGAATTCCCAATTATTCACTCTGAAACTAAACCCTAGCACAACGCATAATGAATAGCACCGAAAGCTCCAGAAGCACGAGGCGGCAAAGAATGGAAAGGAATGAAGGCAGTAGTGGGAATTGTAGGGGTGACTCAACACATGAAAGAGGCTTCAGCAATAAAATCGCGCCCAAGTATAACTGTCAGCTATATGCAACAATATACAAGTCTGAAACAGTAGAGAATCCAGATAGATTATTCTTAGGATGCCCAAACTATAGGGTAAATGTAAATTCAAATTGTTTTTTTATATGAGTTCTGAGTGTTCCTGTTGAATTGAAATTTATAGCTGTTATTCATTGTATATTTTTTTGTTGCATTTATAGGACAATTTGCCATACTGAAAATTCTTTAGATGGTTGGATGATGTTGCTAGAGATGTGGAGGTTCAAAGTTCTAAGCAGGGAGTGGAGGATAGATTAATTGATTTGGAGGAGAGAATTCTAAGACTGGAAATGGATTGTAGAAATTAGGAAACTCCAAGAGAAATTACTGGTAGTAGATTTAGAAATATTGTGTATTTTATGGCTGGTTTCTAAGTTGCAATAATTGTGAATGTGTGGAGCAAGGGTTCTGGGTGAATCAAGTTAGATAGTTGAAGCATGAATGTAGTACTATTTGTAATTGTATTATTATGAATGCGATAATGAATAACTATTTTTGAATCATTGTATGATATATGATAGATGTTGGTGTTAATGAATTTGATGTTTACATAGATGAACTGAAAGAAATCAAGTAACTATAATGAGCATAAAAGCATTGTTATATTATCTAAACTTCCAAAAGATTGTTTCCAGTTATATGGGTTGATCCAAAAAGAGGCTGAACACTTGTTTATGTTACTAAATCAAAAGAAAACCTACATATGTTACTAAATCAAAAGAAAACCTACATAGCAACATTATCATAACTGCACAATATATTGTGCCTAATTCAAAATAGTATTTAAGTCCAAAGAAAGTATATCCAAAATATTAATTGATTACAGCCAAATTACTAATCCATTATATCCAAAATACTAAAGTTTCATAGATTGAAGACTTCAACTAAGGCTTAAATCTAGGGGTGGAAATGAAGTGAAACATTCTTGAAGCTATTCTCGAACTTGTTGCAGCCAGAGTTTTTGCAGAAATACCATCAGTTGATCTTGTTGGTTGTTGTGGTGGAGGTTGTTCGGGCCTTATAATTGATTGCTTTTTTTCTGAACAAGGCTGGATTCGGTGGCCTAGCAGCAGAGAATTTTGACTGGACCTGAGTTGGATTTTTTCCTTAGGTAGTTGTTGTTGAAGGGGGCTTAGTATGGCCTTGAGATTGGGTTGTAAATCTGATTTGGTTCTGGACTGGAGCAGGAGGCCTAAGTTGGGCTTGGGCTTGACCAGGAGGCCTGAACTAGGCTTGGGCTTGACCTGGAGGCCTGAACCTTGTGGACCTTCTTGTCTTCCTTTTTTCTCTCTTTTACAGCATCTTCCAATTGGCCTTGCGATATTGACAAAAAAAAATTCATTATGAACCACATGTATTTGATATTAAACACACAGATACAGTAGACACAACATCATCTACAAAGAACTTACAGTTGCATCAGTTACATTAGTGTCAATGCCAGTTATTACAGGTCCATGTTGAACAGCATCATCAGAATTATTTGCAACATTTGTATTAGTGGCAGCTCCATTAGTCACAGACCCAGGTGGTGCAACATTTTGAGTAGTGACAACAGGATTATAATTTTCTTCTTGGACTGGCTTTGCCTAAATAGACATGAATGGTACAATTGCTCCAATATCACACTAAGCTTCTAAATAATCGATTAACTATTTTTCAGTCTAGGACCACTAAACCCCTCACAAGTTAGTGATAGGACATTTAAATTCCTAATACAAACTATAACAGACAATTAAATCCTTAAGAATAGTGCGAATATACAATTAACTAAGATTACCTGTGGCTATGGGTCGGGTGAAGCAATGGTTTCTTGATTCTCTGCCTAGGGAGCACTGTCAGCATGTGGTATATCTTCTTGTGTATCATTCTTTGATGAGGACCTGTCTTTTTTTTCTTTCTTAGTTATTGGAGCTCATTTGCATGTTTTGGAGTAATGGCCAGATTTGCCACACTTGGTGCAAGTCACACTGAAGCTTTTCCTAACTTTATTTACATTCAGTAGTGGCTCAACAGTATCTTTTCTTCTTCATGTAGCTTTGGTCGCCCAATGGGTCTCTTAAGCTTGGGTGGAATAGGTCTTGATCCTTCTGCCATCTCCCAATATTGCTCACTCGGAACTGGTTGAACACAATATTGGTATGTAGCATTGAATGAGCTCATTTGCAGCCATCGGTGACAATAGTCTTCAGGTCACTCATTTCTCCAGGCTATAGCAAATATAGCATGCACACACAACATTTCTGACACATACAAGTTAACAACAACAACAAACCAAATCAGAAAAGCTAACAAACTATATCTACAACTACTGTCCAGAAAGCTCTATGGATAGGAAATGTTTGATACTACCTATGAGTTGCCACATATTACATGTGTAGGTGCTCTGGCCTAGATTTACTGACACCTTCTTCCCATCACACTGAACCTCATATTTGACTCGATCATCATCACTAATCCATTGTGGCTGTCACTTATCGCTAGCCTTCTTTAGCATCTCCATCTTTTTTTGTTGAACTGGTGCAATCTTTTCCTTGTACCCACCTAAAAGTCTCTTGTGATTTGCCATCCTTCTCATAATATAACATCTGAGTTCTTCACACATAGTCAATACTGATTTTGCCCTGTAATCCACAATCTTTGAGTTCCAGACCTCACACATGTTATTGGTCAAATTATCTATCTTAGGCCAGTGGCTAAAGTATGCTTTGACCCACACAGCAGGCTCAAACTTAGCCAAATAGGTCCATGCTTTCTCATTATCTTTTTTAACTTGTCCATGCTTCGTTGAACTCAACTGCAGTTATGCATCTAGCACACTCTCACACAGCACCTTTAGTTTGCTTATTTTTGTATTACTTCAAAACTTTTTTTCAGATGTGCATCACATAGTTTCTGTGATGTGCATTGGGCATCACTTCTCGAAGTGCAGGAACCAGACCCTAACAAGAAACACATACAATTCAAACCATGCTAACATGTGAAGAATACATCTAAGTTTTTTACCTTTTGTTGGTCAGATATAAAGCTTCATCTGTGTGTTTGGACGTCTCCCAAATCTTTTAGCAATAGAGTCAGAAACCATTTACATGTTTCCTTGGTCTTTGATGCAACCACAACATAAGCTACCACATAGAAATGGTTATTTGAGTCTTGAGCTATAGCAGATAATAACTGTCCCTCATAATCGCCCTTTAGAAAACACCCGTCCAACCCAATCAACGGGCGACATCCTGCCTTGAAACCTTGCTTACATGCATCTAGACAAATATAAAGCCTGTCAAAAAGTGGAGGAGATTGTGGAATTGGCTCAACTCCTAATAAGGCTGTGCTGCCAGAATTACTTCTCAACATCTCAGCTAGGTAATCTCTTAATTTACCATACTGTTCACTTTTCTTGCCAATTACTAACTCCCTTACATTTTTAAGTGCCCTTTGCATACTTTTGCAGTGAATTTGCATGTTATAATCCTTTTGCGTGAGCTTTGGATGTGTCCGTAATTACTTCTCAAGTTTCTCAGTAAGCCATCTACATGTTAGAACTCCTCACACTTCTTGTTTTGCATTTTGTGCTCCCTTAAAGCATTGATCTTTGAATCTCCAAAAATGGGATGCAAACTGGCTTCAAAACTAGCAGCATTCAGATCAAACAACATCATTGCTTTGTAATCATCGTATCCCAAACTCTTGAACAATTCCTTCAAGTCAAAGAAGTTCATAAGGTCCAGATCCATCTCTAGAAACCTCTCAACTAACACATCCCAGTAACTCAACTCTCCCCATTTGTTCCTCACAAATTTTCCCCCATGGTGGAACACAGGAATAGCAAATTCCTCCATCTTTTCAGTACAAATAGAATTATCATTCGAATAAATTGGGACAATAATTAACTCAAGAATCAAGAACATGTATGTCTTTTTTTTATTATGACATAAAATGATACTAGTCTTTCTGCTAATCATTAGTTTCAACAAATGCATAAATATTTCTAAATGTGGCAAAATGTGTCATGCAAACAAGTTAAAAAATATGGGACCACCATTCTTTGTAGAAGACTAAACAATTTGTTCCAACCAACGGGACCACCATGAAAGTAATTGATAAAGGGTTACACTAACTGACAAAAGCATCATCATTTTTTACCTTACTCGAGGATGTCCCCGCTAACACCAGTTCCCTTGATGCTGTCTTCTTCCTTGTCGATACGTTGAAGAAGGATCGTCACTTTTGTTACTATAGAGCCAATACTCTTTGACTCCAGCATCTCCTTAGGGTTAATAGGTAATAACAATAGGTAACTGAAGGTTAAAGGCAAAGTGAAACAAATATAAACGAAGGAAACAAAAAAAAAAAACAACGTCGTCCTATTACATATATGGTAATAACGGACACGTCAGTTTATGTATCGGGACAGCAAGGCAATTCCATTCTGTTTTGACACATGGACTAACGGAAGGATGTACCGTGTCCACGTTTCGTTTCCTGAGGGATCTATTTGTTACTTTTTTCAGGGACTAAATTGTCTAAACGCGAAATCCTCAGAGGCCTAATTGTCACTAATAAGGGACTAATCGTCGGTCTAGAAATTCACTAATGAGAATCACGTTGCAAGTACAGTTCCAAACCGATAACTAACCCTTCATTAAAGTTTAAATTTTGGTTGTCACAAGTTCAACCCCAATAAAAATTAACCGAGAGTATTACTCTCGGGTCGTTCTCCCTAGGAATTGCAATCAAGTGCTCAATTATTGGCTATGAAGGAAATCGGGGGTTGAGGTAGCAATTAACAAGAAATCTAAATAACAAGAAAATAAATGACAATCAACTAATAAGAGAAAGGAAAAGAACTCTTGGCTAAGGCGTAGAAATTGAGATCACCATCCTTATCTACAAACCATATATTGATAACTATGAGGAACCAATCTCATCAAGTCTACTTCTATTCTTGAAGTACGTCAAATGGGTTTGATCAACATCAACCCATAAGTCCCAACCTAGCTACTAATTAACTTAGTAGTGGGTTAGCGTTAACAGGTATCAAATTGACCAACAAGGGTTCCCAAATCATCAATCCAATTAGACCCAATGACTCAAGATCATTCAATTCCCTTAGCCTAGGCCAAGAGTGTAGAAAACTACTCCATAACTAGTGAAAATATTTTGTCGAACACTTGGTAGGCAATAAAAGCAAACTTCATGCAATGCAAAAATTAATAGAAACTATAATTAGACCAAACAAGAAATCAATAATAACAATGAAAGAAAATATCAAAAGATATGAAAATGTAAAATTGCATTTAAAAGGAATTGAGTTTAACAAGAGAGTTTATGAACTAAAATTGCCAACATAAAGAAATTAACAAGGGAAGTAGATAAACTAGGACACTCTTGAACAATAAAGAGTGAGGAAAACTGAATTCAAACAAGATTGAAACCTAACCCTAAAATAATTGAAATAAGAAACCCTAAATTCTAGAGAGAAAAAAGAGTTTCTCTCTCTAGAATTCTATCCTAAAACATGATCAAAACCTCCACTATTACTTCCCTCTCATTCCCCTTCAAAGGCTTCAATCCTTAGCCTTTATCCATTCAGAATCACGTTGGATTTGGGCCTGGAGCCTTGCAGAAATCGCCAGCCACGTTTTTCATAATTGAGTCATGTGATAGACGTCACGCGTGCGTGTCGGATGAGCTCTTCACAAGTCACACGTACGCGTCATGCTGCACATGCGCGTCGGGACCAACTTCTCCAAATATCTATTCTTCATGTTCCTTCCACTTTTGCATGCTTCCTTTTCATCCTTTCACTTAACAACACATCACGGCATCAAATGGTAATAGGGGACGATTAAAATGTAGCATTTTTAAGGCTAAAAAAGCATGTTTTGAACTATGAAGTATAATTAGGAAGAAATCATAAAAACATGCAATTTATATGAATGAGTGTGAAAAATATTGATAAAACCCATCAAATTTAACACAAGATAAACCCTAATATTATTATTTTTATTTAATTTTATAAATACTTTATTAATTATAATTATTTTTGAATTTAAATATTCAGACATAAATCACGTTAAAATAAATTTAATTTTAATTAAAATTAATTTCTTCACCAATTCATTGGCATATTTACCTTGATGCATAAAAATACCACTAGGAGTTTATTTGATTTGAAATCCAAGGAAGAATGTGAGTTCTCCCATCATACTCATATCAAACTCATTAGTCATTAGTTTTTCAAATTCTTCACACAAGGTTTCATTGCCGATCCAAATATAATGTCATCCACATACACTTGAACAAGCAAGAAATGATCATCAGATTCTTTAATGAAAAGAGTAGTATCCATAGTACCTATTTGAAAATTATTTTGCAACAAGAAGATACTAAACCTTTCATACCAAACTCTAGGAGCTTGTCTCAAACTATAAAGTTCTTTTACAAGTTTAAAAACATGATTTGAAAAATTTTTATTTTCAAAATCGGGGGATTGAGCTACGTAAACTTCTCTATCAATAAATCCATTCAAAAAGGCACATTTGACATCCATTTGAAATAATTTAAAGTCTTTGTGGGTAGCATAGGCAAGCAATAATCTTATTGCTTCTATTCTAGCCACCGGAGCAAATGACTCATCAAAGTCAATGCCCTCTTCTTGATTGTAACCTTGGGCCACTAATCTAGCCTTGTTACGAATCACACTACCATCCTTACCCAATTTATTTTTAAAGATCCACTTGGTACCGGTTACCTTCTTGCCATTAGGGTAAGGAACAAGAGTCCAAGACTCATTCTTTTCAAATTGGCTTAACTCCTTTTACATAGTTTTAACCCAAGAAGGATCTTCAAGTGCTTTTTTCACATTTTAAGGCTCCAATTGGGATAAAAAGGTAACGTTGTTGACATTGGCTTTCTTCAAGGAGGATCTAGTGGTGACTCCTTTGGAAGGATCCCCAATAATAAACTCATGAGGGTAGTTCTTCAAGAACTTCCACTCTCTAGGTTTATCTGACAGGTTTTTAGTTTGGCTTTGACTTGGTTCATCAATGCTCACAGATCCAAAATCTCCTGCTTCATCAGGAGACAAAACTAGATTATCTCCTACACCCTGATCTGTAGGGTTAGAGCCATCATTCTCCACGAATGGTGTTGGTTTATCATTTCTTTATTTCTCCTGTGGATTCAACTCAGTTTCAATTCCGGCATCATCCTCTATAATAGAACTTGGAATGCTGTTAGTGTCACAAAATGAAATATGTATGGATTCTTCTATGGTTCTATGTTCTTTGAGATAAACTCTATAAGCTTTACTAGTGGTTGAGTATCCTACAAACATACCTTCATATGATTTTGGATCAAAATTTTCAAGATTATCTTTATTGTTTAACACAAAGCATTTGTATCTAATATGTGAAAGTACTTAACATTTGGAGGTGTTCCTTTCCATAGCTCATAAGAAGTTTTCTTTAACCCTTTTCTAATGATGGTTTTATTTAAAATATAGCAAGCTATGTTCACAGCCTCTGTCCAAAGGAATTTTGGAACTTCATTCTCACAAAGCATTGCCCTAGTCATTTCTTGGAGACTTCTATTTCTCCTTTCAACAACCCCGTTTTGTTGGAGAGTTTTATGACATGAAAAATTATGAGAAATTCTAAATTCATCATAAAACATTTCAAATTCTTGATTCTCAAACTCCTTTCCATAATCACTTCTTAGACAAGCTATTTTTAAATCCTTCTCATTTTGAATTCTTTTACAAAGAGAAGAGAAAGCTTTGAATGCATCATTTTTGTGGGCCAAGAAAAGAACCCATCCAAATCTAGAGTAGTCATCAACCACCACTAAACCATAGTATTTTTCTCCCAAACTTTAGACTCTAGTAGGACCAAAAAGATCAATGTGTAACATTTCTAATGGCCTTTTGGTAGAGATTCCATCCTTGGGCTTAAAAGAAAATTTGGTTTGTTTGCCCAATTGACATGCATCACAAGTGATATCTTTGTCAAACTTTAAGTTAGGAATACCTCTAACCAAATTTTTTTTACAAGCTTAGAAATTTGGTACATGCTTGCATGTCCTAATTTCTTATGCCAAATCCATTTTTTAGATTCTATGGAGTTAAAATATGCTACATTTTGTTCTTTAAGGCTACGTTTGTTTATTGTCTTTCAAATACATGGATATAGATACAAATACACAAAGATACACAAATTTTTATTGTGTTTGGTGATACTGGACAAGACACACCAGTATAAACTAAATATAAATTTTACCCCAATATTATCACCAATGGGATAAGGATAAGAGTAAATTACTAAGGATAAAAGAGTAAATATTTGTGTCTTATTCAATGTGTCTCATTGTCTCATCTTTTTTGAAGGACACCAAATACATGTCTTTTATGTATGTTTGTGTGTCACAGTGTCCTTCAAAAATCCATGTCTTAGGAAACACACAGCGGACATTGATGAGCGGATAATTTATACGCTTTTTGGCATTATTTTCAGTATGTTTTTAGTATGTTTTAATTAGTTTTTATTATATTTTTATTAGTTTTTAGTTAAAATTCACTTTTTTGGACTTTACTATGAGTTTGTGTATTTTTCTGTGATTTCAGGTATTTTCTGGCTGAAATTGAGGGTCCTGAGCAAAAAAATCTGATTCAGAGGCTGAAAAGGACTGTAGATGCTGTTGGATTCTGACCTTCTTGCACTCGAAGTGGATTTTCTGGAGCTACAGAAGCCCAATTGGCGCGCTCTCAATGGCTTTGGAAAGTAGACATTCTGGGCTTTCCAGCAATGTATAATAGTCCATACTTTGCCCGAGATTTGATGGTCCAAACCGGCGTTGCAAATCAGCTTCAGAATTCCCAGCGTTTAACGCTGGAACTGGCATAAAAATTGGAGTTAAACGCCCAAACTAGCATAAAAGCTGGCGTTTAACTCCAGAAAAAGTCTCTACACATGAAAGCTTCAATGCTCAGCCCAAGCACACACTAAGTGGACCCAGAAGTGGATTTTTACGTTATTTACTCATTTCTGTATACCCTAGGTTACTAGTTCACTATTAATAGGATCTTTTGACATTGTATCAAAACCTCATGACACTTTACACATTTCTCATTGTATCTTCTACAGCATGAGTCTCTAAACCCCATGGTTGGGGGTGAGGAGCTCTACTGTGTCTTGATGAATTAATGCAATTACTACTGTTTTTCATTCAATCATGCTTGCTTCCATTCTAATATATCACTTGTTCCTAAACCTGATGAATGTGATATCTGTGACACTCATCATCATTCTCAACTATGAACATGTGCCTGACAACCACCTCCATTCTACCTTAGATTGAGTAGATATCTCTTGGATTCCTTAATCAGAATCTTCGTGGTATAAGCTAGAATTGATGGCGGCATTCTAGAGAATCCAGAAGGTCTAAACCTTGTCTGTGGTATTCTGAGTAGGATTCAAGGATTGAATGACTGTGACGAGCTTCAAACTCCTGAGGGCTCAGCGTTAGTGACAGACGCAAAAGAATCACTGGATTCTATTCCAACCTGATTGAGAACCGACAGATGATTAGCCGTGCTGTGACAGAGCGCGTTGAACATTTTCACTGAGAGGATGGGAGGTAGCCATTGACAACAGTGAAACCCTACATACAGCTTGCCATGGAAGGAGCCTTGCGTGCTTGAAGAAGAAGACAGTAGGAAAGCAGAGATTCAGAAGATAGAGCATCTCCAAAACCTCAACATGTTTCCCATTACTGCAAAACAAGTACTTATTTCATGTTCTTTTGCTTTTTACAATCAACCCTGATAATTATTGATATCCTGACTAAGAGTTACAAGATAACCATAGCTTGCTTCAAGCCGACAATCTCCATGGGATCAACCCTTACACACGTAAGGTATTACTTGGACGACCCAGTGCACTTGCTGGTTAGTTGTGCGGAATTGCAAAAGTGTGATTGCAATTTCGTGCACCAAGTTTTTGGCGCCGTTGTCGGGGATTGTTCGATTTTGGACAACTAACAGTTTATTTTGTTGCTTAGATTAGGACTGTTTTATTTTGTTGGTTTAGAGTCTTTTATTTGAGTATAATTTCAAATTTTAAGTTTGGTGTCAATTGCATACTTTTGTTTTTCTTTTAAATTTTCGAAATTACTTGTTCTTAGTCCCTTTTTATCTTTAAAAATTCTAAGTTTGGTGTCTTCTTTGTGTTTTTCTTTAGGTTTTCGAAAATTTATGTTTGATTTTCTGAAAAATTTTAAGTTTGGTGTCTCTTTGTTGTTTTTATCTTTCCTCTTTTCAAAAAAATATATATACATATATATCTTGATTACTATTCACATCAATTCCCTTTTCTCCATCATGGACATAAATGGGAATGAACAGTCCAAAAGGACTCTGGGGTCATATGCTAACCCCATTACAGCTGCATATGGGAGTAGCATCTGTATACCTCCCATCAAAGCAAGCAGCTTTGAGCTAAACCCTCAACTCATTATCATGGTGCAGCAAAATTGCCAGTATTCCGGTCTTCCACAGGAAGAACCTACTGAGTTTCTGGCACAATTCTTACAACTTGCTGACACAGTACATGATAAAGAGGTGGATTAGGATGTCTACAGATTATTACTATTTCCATTTGCTGTAAAAGATCAAGCTAAGAGGTGGTTAAATAACCAACCTACAGCAAGCATAAAGACATGGAAACAGTTATCAGATAAATTCCTAAATCAATTTTACCCTCCAAAAAGGATAACACAGCTAAGGCTGGACATCCAAGGCTTTAAACAAGAGGATAATGAATCCCTTTACAATGCCTGGGAGAGGTATAGAGGTATGCTAAGAAAATGCCCCTCTGAAATATTTTCAGAGTGGGTACAGTTAGACATCTTCTACTATGGGCTTACAGAAAAAGCTTAGATGTCTCTAGACCACTCAGCTGGTGGATCTATACATATGAGAAAGACGATTGAGGAGGCTCAAGATTTTATAGATACTGTTGCTAGAAATCAACATTTGTACTCTAGTAATGAGTCCTCTATAAAAGAAGAAGTTATGACAGTAGTCACTGACCCTAATCCTCAAGAACAGATGGTTGAGCTTAATCAACAACCTGATGACAAAACAGTTAGCAGAATTTAAAGAGATGCTCCAAGAAACTAAAATTGCTAACAAGAACATAGAATCACAGTTGAATCAGGCAAAACAGCAGTTATCTAAACAGATAACAGAAGAATGCCAAGCAGTTCAAATGAGGAGTGGGAAGACATTGAATAACACTGCTCAAAGTAGCAAAAAGCCAACAAAGGAACAATTGACAGAGGATAACCAAACCACTGTCCAAAATCCCTCTGAGGACAGTAAGAGCCCAGAGAGGAATACTTTTGGCGTTCAAACGCCAGAAAATGGGGGAAAGCTGGCGTTAAACGCCCATTCCCTGCCCAGTTCTGGCGTTCAAACACCAGAACAGGGAGAAAAGTTGGCGTTAAATGCCCAATCCTCACCCAATCCTGGCGTTCAAACGCCAATGGAGGATCAGACACCTGAGAGTGCTGATAATAACCCCTCTAAAAAGGCTTCTCCAACCACTTCTGTAAGGAATAAACCTGCAGCAACTAAGGTTGAAGAATATAAAGTCAAGATGCCCTATCCTCAGAAACTCCGCCAAGCAGAACAGGATAAGCAATTTGCCCGCTTTGCAGACTATCTAAGGACTCTTGAAATAAAGATTC
>NC_029778.3:21809902-21821344 GCF_000817695.3 Arachis duranensis | reverse complement strand
GATTCTATTCCAACCCGATTGAGAACCGACAGATGATTAGCCGTGCTGTGACAGAGCGCGTTGAACATTTTCACTGAGAGGATGGGAGGTAGCCATTGACAACGGTGAAACCCTACATACAGCTTGCCATGGAAGGAGCCTTGCGTGCTTGAAGAAGAAGACAGTAGGAAAGCAGAGATTCAGAAGACAGAGCATCTCCAAAACCTCAACCTGTTCCCCATTACTGCAAAACAAGTACTTATTTCATGTTCTTTTGCTTTTTACAATCAACCTTGATAATTATTGATATCCTGACTAAGAGTTACAAGATAACCATAGCTTGCTTCAACCTGACAATCTCCGTGGGATCGACCCTTACTCACGTAAGGTATTACTTGGACGACCCAGTGCACTTGCTGGTTAGTTGTGCGGAATTGCAAAATTGTGATTGCAATTTCGTGCACCAGACATGTACGACCGTGTCTATGTATTAGTGTCTGTGTCCATCAAACAAATGCAGCATAAGTTGTTCTAGAGTGAGTCTATACACATTATTACACCTCTTTGCTACAAACAACGTCTCACCGGATTTTTCATAAATGATGAAGCATACCAATTTTTTAAAAATGACCAAGTATTCTAGGTCGCATAATTGACTAATGCTTAGTAAGTTGTGTTTCAATCCGTTAACAAGAAAAACATCATTTATAAAGGAAAATAAATTTTTACCTACTTTACCTATGGCCACTATTTTTCCTTTACCATTATCACCGAAAGTCACGAAGCCTCCATCATACTTGTCTAACTTGATGAAGAACGTTGACTTTCTGGTCATATGCCAAGAGCATCCGCTGTCTAAGTACCACATGTTGTCCTTCCTATTAGATGCTAGGCACAACTGCAAGAAAAATTCTCAAGTAACCTTAGGTATCCAAATCTTTTTGGATCCTTTAATGTTAAACCATCTCCTTTGGCCAAGATCATTAAAATTGCCAACTATTTTGTAGACCATATCACCAATCAATTTTTCAGTTATAAAGCATTGAATGGGAAAATGTCCATCTCGATTGAATAAATGATAAAATCTTTTTTGTTGCTATTTTTTTAGATTAGTTGGATTTTGAAATCTTATGTCATCTGAGGTAGAAGCCATGTTTGCAAATGGTGATCGTTCAAAAATAATTTCAGATTTCTCATGAAAACTTAATCCAGCCTTATCATAAAGAGGTTTTTGACTAGCCAATAGTTTATTTAAATTTTCAGAACTTTGAGTAAATTTGGCCAGATCTTGTTTTAAATGTTTGACCTCTTTGTGCAACCTATCATTTTCTTCAAAATAGTTTAAATATGCAATCACTAAATGTTGTTTCTCACAACCTTTAATTTCAGCCTTAAGCCGCTTGTTTTCTTCAACAAGATCAATAGACGGTTTCGACTTCCGTTAATTTATCTTTGAGAAAAGTATTTTCAACTTTTAAGATGTCATTTTGAGTTTCAAGATCATTATTTTCATTTAAGAAACATCTTACTTTTTCAGTGAGATGATCAATCATGAGATAAAGGTCTTTATTGGAATGTTTAACATACAAAAATTACCTCATCAGGTTGGCTATGGTTGGCCATGAGGCAGGTTTGAGAGTTATTTTCTGGATCCTCATTTTCATCTGAATCATTCTCCAGATCTTCCCAAGAGGCCATAAGCCCCTTCTTTTTGTCTTTTCTGGTCTTATCTTCTTTCTTTAGTTATTTTGCTTAAGTCCTTCTTTGGTCTTCTTGAACTGCCCCCTTGCTTCTTCCTTTCACCTTCATCATTTTTCTAAATTTCTTAGCAAAAAAAAAAAAAAACTCATCATCAGATAAATGATCATTGGATTTATCATCCAGAGACTCAGCGAATGATTTGAGAGCAATTCCTTTTTTGTGTGTGTCATTTTTCAAGTAAGTAGTTTCAAAAGCAGGTAATTTTCCTCTCAATTCATCATAAGTCATTTGACTAATGCCGCTACTTTTGGCTATGACTATGGCCTTAGCTTCCACTCTTTTTAGAGACTTCTTGGAAATTTTCTTACTAACATAGGTTAAAGATGAGTAATTCTCATAGCATCTAAACCGTTGATGATGACGGTGAATCTTTCGAACATTTTGTCAATAGATTTTTCTTTCTTCATAGAAAACATCTCGTACTCTTTACACATCATGTCTATTCTGGTCTGCTTTACTTGGATAGTGCCTTCGTGTATGACTTGGAGCTTATCCCAGATCTCCTTTGCTATTTTACACCTTGATACCTTTCGGTATTCCTCGAAACTGATAGCACAGTTAAGCATGTTGACAGCTTTAGCATTAAGCTCTATTTTCTTCTTGTCTTCATCATTCCATTCAGCTTCAGACTTGAGAACAACTACACCATCTGCTCCTGTTTTGGTAGGGACTTGGGGACCATTCATGATGATCTTCCATATGTTGTAGTCCACCGATTAAACAAAGATCTTCATTCTTTCCTTCCAATAGATGTAGTTATTTTCATTGAAAAATGGAGGTTTGTTGTTGGATTGCCCTTCTATTAGAATATAGGCCACCACGTTGGAACCATTGTTTCTCGCCATTAGGATCTTTCCTCGAAGCTGCAAAGTTTGATCTCTTTGAGACCAAGCTCGGATACCAATTGATGATTATCAGTAGCTAAGAGAAAGAAGGAGGTTGAATCTTAGCCTCCTTTTCTTGATAACTTTTAACTTAGCTTAACCAAGAGACCTTGAAGATATTTTAGTTTTTGTCTCGTATCGAAATACGAGACACTTTCTTTTTGTCTCCTAAATTTCAGAAACTGAGATATAGTAGAGAAAAGAAAATTACACACAGATGTATCCTAGTTCAGTAACCCAGTGCACTGTAGCCTACATCCAGTCTCTATCAATTTGTGACGGAATTTCACTATCTTTCAATGGATTACAATGTAACACCCTACCACACAAAGTCTTATGCTTAAGTCATAAAACAGAGGTAGCGAGGTATTACGACCTCTAAAATAAAATTTAGTACATATAGTATTGCAAAAATGTTCATAACTAAGAGCCTTTGAAGAAAGTGGGTAATTTAAAACTGATAAATCGAAAAGCATGACACTCCGATCGTTAACTCAAACGAACAGCTAGAGATCAAACTAAGGTGAAGAGTTATACAAAAGAGTACCAAAATACATATATCAAGACTCGGGACTCGGCTTGCGAAGATAACCGGTCCGAGCATATAGTATACATACATATATAATAAGGAAAATCCCAAAAGACAACCCAAAAGACAATATACAAATCCTGTTTCTCCAAAATAACCTCTAGGAGGAGCCCAAAACAAAGTATATATGTATACAGTGGAGAATATAGTATCTAAAAGGTATATAATAGCCAAAATAAAATCCCAAGATACAAGGATCTCCGCCAAAAGAAAGTCTCCAGCATGCCTCAGCGAGGAGCCTCACGTCTTACATCTGTAAACCATAAAATCCGCATGGGTGAGAACCAGAGGTTCTCAGCATGATAACAGTGCCCAAATATCTAACATGTAATGTCCTGGGAAAGTCGAAGGCAATCCAAGAACTTCCAAATTATAATCAAAACGCATAACATGCTAAACCATAAGAAATGTAAATAGGCGACTAACTTAAGGATCTTAAGACTAACTAACATCCCCTTTCCAAATCCTACAAACCTCCCAATCACCAACAGTAACAGATGCAAGCAGAAGTATATCAAACAAGAAAATGCACAAGTAAGAAGCAGATAAGACAATTAAGCAGGTAGCAAGTAATTATGCAATCAATTAGGCAATCCAGGAAAACCACATATAATGCACATGATGCATGCCTGTCCTAGTGGCTAATGAGTTTCATCTGTCGGTTAACTAGCCAACCCGACGTGTCCGGTAGCTAACCCGGACACAGTCTCTCTGTTGCGCCTTAATATCATTAGAGGGTATATGTGCCCTGTCGCCATTAGAGGGTATTTGCGCTCTGTCGCCACTTTATCATTAGAGGGTATACGTGCCCTGTCGCCATTAGAGGGTATCTGTGCCCTGTCACCCATTTACCATTAGAGGGTATCGATACCCTGTCACCCTTACAACCAAAGAGAAAGCAAACAAACATACTCACATCCAATCTTTTCATTCGTTATTCATTTACTACATCCATCCATGAATTATACATGCATTTATCCTCAGCCATGACTCAACATTCATCTCAGCCATCCGATGGCTTAAGTTCATGATTCACAATCAGCCATTCGGCTCACGACATGTACAGTACTCCACCATCCTCATCGTCAACTCATACCATCATTATCATTGTACTCATCAAAACTCAGCACAATATCCCCTTTCTCCCTCCACAAGTTACCCTCTTCACTAGCCTACTTTCATTCACTAGGAATTTTACATCAAATTTAGATTTAGAGGATGAGATTTTGGGGATTATAAGTGTGAAATAACATCTCGGAAGGTTACGAGCTTGTTGGGAATGTGAAAAGCTTGAAAACAAAGTTTTTGAAAAGAACCGGGTCACGTGCGTACATACAGAAAGCAAAATCTTTAGGGTGGGGTGCACGCACAATGTGTGCTAGCGCCGCCAACAGTGTGCCATTCACAACGTCCGCATGCGCACAGGCTTGTGCGTACGTACAGCTCGAAATCCTTCGTTGGTTGTGCGTGCGCACAGGGCGTGCTAGCGCTGCCACCAGCAGCCCTGTCTTCGTGTGTGCATACGCACAAGGCTGTGCGTGTGCACAGGACCGAATTCTCGCCAAGTGTGCGTGCGCACACAAACTAGAAATCACAAATTCTGCAGAAATTGCATAATTTAGACTTTTGGCCTGAACTTCCAACGATCATATCTCCTTCCACAAAATTCAGATTTCAACCAAATTTAAACCATTTTAAAGCTTATCAAATTTTCTTTCAATTGATATAAAAATAATCAAATTCCGAAAATAATTGCTCAAGATATGATCCGTTGAAGTTCACCCGAAATTCCAGTTTTACCAAAACTTATAAACTCCCCATTTTCAAACATACATTTACCAACCCATACAAAATCAATAAAAAACTTAACCATTTCAATCCTCAATCATTCCCAAACCTCATCCAATCATCAATCCACCAATTCCACTATATTTGACCAAATTTCAATTTTACAAACCTCACCTCACAATCAACATTTCATATCTCAATTCAACAATCATCCTTTCCTCTCTCAATTTTCAAAACAAACAATCAATTTCATAAATCACCACATATATTCACACATCAATATCATACTCTAAAAACATGCTCATCAACAAGTGCCTTAACCTTTTCACCAATTAAACATATCAATCCATGCCACACATAACCCCACATGCTTTGCCCACAATTAACATTACTCATAATCATTCAACCACTACTCATATATTCATCTCAATCTAATTCATTCATCAAATATATCAACATGCTACAATCCACCAAGTTCATGCATAACAACACAATTTACATCATTTATCAACTACCTCATTATTTCGAAACCCTATCCTAAGGCCACTAGCCTACATTTTCACAACCACATTACATTTTAGATACCGGAAACAGAAACCATACCTTGGCCGATTCCCGTTCCACCCGGAACACTTAGATTTTCACCTTTCAAGGTTCCCAAAGCCTCACTAACAGATTTCTAAGCACCAAGATCCTTTCCAAGCTTTCTAAAACCACCAATTAAGCTCCAATACACATATATACAATGCCTAAGCCACAATATCACACCAAAACATAAATAATCTCAATACCCAAAACCACAAATTCAATATTCTTACTAGGGTTTGAGGTCTCTTACCTTACCAAAGGATCAAGGGAGCAAGAACAAGCCTTTTCCTTAAGTTAATTTGATCCTATAACACAAAGGAGCTCAAAATCTCAACATTTTACCTAAGAAACTCAAAAATAAAGGCTGAGAATTCGAAGAAGAAAACATGGCTTACCTCAAGATTTCTTGTATTGGTTTTGTAGAGATCGACGCCATGGTCGCGTGGCCGCAAATTGTGCATCAATCGGAGCTCCGGATTAAAAGTTATCAACCATGGAAGATTGAGATGAATAGGAGCAAGGGTTTTATTGTTTCCCTCTCCATAACCAGCGCGTGTGTGTGTGTTGTGAAGAGAAAGAGAGCTGAGCTCTCTTTAATTTATGAGGCTTGCCTGGGCCCAGGGCCCAACTTGGGTCCGTTTGGCCCGTTCGCCTAATCTTGGGCCAATTTCTTTAAAATTGGTGTCGAAATTCTCGTTTCGAATTTCTCTACCACGTAAAACCATAAAAATCTCATTTCTCACTTTCTAGAATATATTTTGATTTATGTGTTAATTATCTATAAATTAACCAAGTTTTACATTTTACCCATTTAAATGGGAATTTTGTCCACAAAATTCGGATTTAGTTACCTGAGAATAGGTGTGGGTAGTCCGCTCGCATCTCTTATTCAAGCTCCTAGGTTTGCTCCCCAACACTGGCTCAACTCCATGCCACTTTCACTAATAAAACCTCTTTCCCGCGTAACTTTTTAATACTTGTGTCATCGATCCTAACCGGAGTCACCTGCAAAGTCCAATCTTCTCTTATCTGAACCGATTCGGGTTCTAACACATGGTTAGCATCAGGAGTGTATTTCTAAAGCTGCAACACGTGAAACAGATCGTGCAGATTCGAAAGATGAGGCGGTAGAGCCATTTGATACGCCACCGGTCCAACCCTCTCAAGAATCTAAAACGGACCGATGTATCGAGGATTCAACTTTTTCGTCTTAATCGCTCAACCTACTCCTGTTGTCGGAGTAACCTTAAGGAAAGCATGGTCTCCTTCCTCAAACTTTAAAGGTTTTCGCCTCTGATCGGCGTAACCCTTCTGACGGCTCTGAGAAGTAAGCATCCTATCTCTGATTTTCTTAACTTGCCCGGTAGTTTTAGCTATCCATTCCAGCCCTATCAAACCTTTTTCCTCGATCTCATACCAGCACAGCAGAGATTGGCATTTCCTCCCATACAGAGCCTTATACGGAGCCATTCTGATGCTCGCATGGTAGCTATTATTGTACGCAAACTCCACTAGCGGCATATAGCGACCCCAATTCGCCGGCTGGTCCAAAACACAAGCCCTCAACATATCTTCCAGGGTCTGGATCATCCTCTTAGATTGACCATTTATTTTAGGATGGTAAGCTGTACTTAAGCTCAAATGGTTTTCGAGAGCTTTCTAAAATGCACCCCAGAACCTCGAAGTGAAACGAGGATCTCTGTCAGAAATTATAGTAATAGGCACACCATGAAGTCTCACAATTTTCTTGGTATATAAGCGTGCTAACTCTTCAAGAGTATAGTTCATCCGAATGGGTAGAAAATGAGCTGACTTCGTCAGCCGATCCACAATTACCCAGACAGCATCAAACCGGTTCTAGTCCTCGGTAATCCCGATATAAAATCCATCGCAATGCTCTCCCACTTCCATTGTGGAATCTCCAAGGGGTGCAATGTCCCAAAGGGTCTTTGATGTTCAATCTTCACCTTTTGATAGGTTAAGCACTTCGAGACATACTCCGCTAGATCATTCTTCATACCAGGCCACCAGAACATAGCCTTTAAATCATGGTACATCTTAGTACTCCCAGGGTGGATCAAAAATTCGCTTTTATGCGGTTCCTTCAATATATCTTGCTGCAAGGTTCCAACATCCAGCACAATGATCCTACCCTTGAATATCCATAATCCATCTTGATCCTTGGACACTCTCCACTGCTTTCCTTGCTCAATAGTCTGCAACACCTTCAACAATGCCGTCATCGTTTTGATGAGCCTTCAGGAGTTTGGATCTAAAATCACTTGAGATATGCAATTGACTCAAACACAGAGTTCCAGCCACTTCTTGAACGTCGATCTTTAGACTCTCGAATGCCTTGAACAACTCCTCTTCTCGAAGCATCATCCAAGAAGCATACAGCGATTTCTGACTTAGCGCATCCGCTACGACATTCGCCTTCCTTGGATGGTAACTTAGCTCAAAGTTGTAATCCTTTAGTAACTCTATTCACCTCCTCTGTCTCATATTAAGTTCTTTCTGATGAAAGAGGTATTTCAAGTTCTTGTGATCAGAGAAAACTTGGAACTTAACTCCATAGAGGTAATGCCTCCACACCTTCAATGCAAACACAACTGCAACAAGTTCTAAGTCGTGCGTCGGGTAATTAACCTTGTGAGGTCTCAACTGCCGTGAGGCATAAGCCACCACCTTCTGGTGCTGCATCAACACGCACCCCAAACCCTTTAGCGAGGCATTACAATTCACCTCAAAAGGTTCATTCGGTTCAGGTAATACCAACACAGGTGCAGTAGTTAAAATTTACTTCAATGCTTGAAAACTTTGCTCACACTCAGAAGTCCAAACAAACGACGCATCCTAGCAGGTTAACTTGCCAGTGGCAAAGCTTCTTGCGAGAAGCCTCTGATGAACCTCCGATAGGAGCCAGATAGACCCAGAAAACTTCTTATCTCAGTAACTGAGGTCGGTCGCCCCCAATCCATCACTGCTTCCACCTTAGAAGGATCTACAGCTACCCCCCGTTTACTCACTACATGGCCAAGAACTTCACTTCGTCCTTGAAAATATCGTTCACTCCATGAGTCCGCGTGAGGGTTCCCTTCTCAATCTAACCAATCGTCACTCGCGCTTTACCAATCCTCACAGCATCTCACCTCCGGAGTCTCTCGCCTCCGCCGCATCACTCTGATCGCATTATATTAAGGATCTTCCTATTCATCTATGCTAACCAATCCTTCTATCAAAATAACTTAGGGTCGTCTAGAACAGATCATGATTATTCAACCATGTGTTATGAGTGAATACTAGTCGCCAGTATTGAATAAAGTGGTAAAGAATTAAGTTTTCAGTTTTCTTATTACCTCGAATCTGAGGATTGGATCCAATAGTACCTCAGTCCCTCCTGTGTGGGCAATCTCTGACGAAATGTCCTGACTTCCAGCAATTGTAACACATGCCCGAACCATAACGACACGGCCTACTTGGGTGACGACGTTCACATCTCTGACAACTCGAAACATCTGAAGCAGCCGCGGTCTGTTTTCCCTTACCGTTTCCTTGTAATTCCTCATTCGTCAAAAAGTGATTCCGTTTATGAGGAAAATGTTGTGGGTGTCATCTCCTCTTAAACTCTTGACCCTTTGTCGCGAATCCTTGATTGTGCTCCCTGTGGTGGGACTCCTGACGGTCATTCTTCACCTCAGCAGCCTTCCTCACACATTCTTCAGCGACACGACTCTTGTTCACAAGTTTAGAAAAGACCCTAATCTCCGTCGGTCAAACGGAGCTCAGAATGCCACTCTGAAGTCCTCCCTTATACTTGATGCACTTCCACTCCTCGAAGTCTCCCGGAGCCCCTTGACACATGCGGGAGAATCTGAGCAGCTCCTCAAACTTATCTGTATACTCAGATACTGACATTGCACCCTGCTTCAGCTGCAGTAACTCCAGTTCCATGGCCGTTCGGGCAGAATTTTGAAAGTACTTCTTGTAGAATTCCACCTGGAAGGCATTCCAGGTGATAGGATCATCGCCCTGCTGTATGAGATGTTGGGTTCCCTGCTACCAATGTGATGCTTCTTTGGTGAGTAGATAAGTAGCAAAATCGACGCACTGCTTAAGAAGGTCGCTAGCGTCATCGGGCCTTGAGTCTTATTTCTGCCATTTCCCCCATTTTGATTATTGTTCATCTACTGTCCAAGTGCCTCAGCAGTGGCCTGTATAGCAGCAGCCAAGTTCTACAATGCCGCCATAAAGTTCACAGGGTTGTTCGCATTTGTCTCGTGTTCCTCAAATTGATTCCTACCTCTTGCTCGCATTTGTCTCCACACCAAATAAGTGATATCAAGGTGATCAGTCTCAATATTGCAAGCCTAGTGCTTCAAAGTTCTAAATGTAACTCATGGACTTTATGCTATGTTTATCAGTCAGATATCCTAATAGCACATAAACACAGACACAGAGAATGAACAGAAGCATAGTCAGTCCGTCCCTCAGGCTCTACAGGAACGAATTGTTCTGATACCATAATGTAACACCCTACCACAAGAAGTCTTATGCTTAAGTTATAAAATAGAGGTGGCGAGGTATTACGACCTCTAAAATAAAATTTAGTACATATAGTATTGCAAAAATGTTCATAACTAGGAGCCTTTGAAGAAAAGTGGGTAATTTTAAACCGATAAATCGAGAAGCGCGACACTCCGATCGTTAACGCAAACGAACAGCTAGAGATCAAACTATGGCGAAGAGTTATACAAAAGAGTGCCAAAATACATATATCAAGACTCGAGAGTCGGCTTACAAAGATATCCGGTCCAAGCATACAGTATACATACATATATAATAAAGAAAATCCCAAAAGACAACCCAAAAGACAATATATAAATCCTGCTTCTCCAAAATAACCTCTAGGAGGAGCCCAAAACAAAGTATATATGTATACAGTGGAGAATGTAGTATCTAAACAGGTATATAATAGCCAAAATAAAATCCTAAAATACAAGGATCTCTGCCAAAAGAAAGTCTCCAGCATGCCTCAGCGAGGAGCCTCACGTCCTGCATCTGAAAACTACAAAATCTGCATGGGTGAGAACCGGAGGTTCTCAGCATGATAACAGTGCCAAAATATCTAACATGTAATGTCCTGGAAAAGCCGAAGACAATCCTAGAACTTCCAAATTATAATCAAAATGCATAAACATGCTAAACCATAAGAAATGTAAATAGGCGACTAACTTAAGGATCTTAAGACTAACTAACATTCCCTTTCCAAATCCTGCAAACCTCCCAGTCACCAACAGTAATAGATGCAAGCACAAGTATATCAAACAAGGAAATTGGTGGGCGAAATTGTGATCATCAATGGCGCCATCAACATGGTACGCACAATTATAATCTCAACTCTCTATCACAACTTCGCACAACTAACCAGCAAGTGTACTGGGTCGTCCAAGTAATAAACCTTACGCGAGTAAGGGTCGATTCCACAGAGATTGTTGGTATGAAGCAAGCTATGGTCACCTTGTAAATCTTAGTCAGGAAAACTCAAATGGTTATGAATGATGAATAAAACATAAAGATAAAGATAGAGATACTTATGTAATTCATTGGTAGGAATTTCAGATAAGCGTATGAAGATGCTTTGTCCCTTCCGTCTCTCTGCTTCCTACTGTCTTTATCCAATCCTTCTTACTCCTTTCCATGGCAAGCTGTATGTAGGGTTTCACCGTTGTCAGTGGCTACCTTCCATCCTCTCAGTGAAAATGTTCAACGCACCCTGTCACAGCACGGCTAATCATCTGTCGGTTCTCAATCAGGTTGGAATAGAATCCAGTGATTCTTTTGCGTCTGTCA
>NC_029778.3:21805355-21806822 GCF_000817695.3 Arachis duranensis | reverse complement strand
ATTGCGTTTTATGCCAATTCTGGCGTTAAACGCCGGGCTGGTGCCCATTTCTGGTGTTTAACGCCAGCTTCTTGCCCTTTTCTGGCGTTTAACGCCAGACTGGTGCCCCTTTCTGGCGTTAAACGCCCAGAATGGTGCCAGACTGGGCGTTAAACGCCCATCTGCTAGCCTTACTGGCGTTTAAACGCCAGCAAGTTCTCCTCCAGGGTGTGCTGTTTTTCTTTCTGTTTTTCTTTCTGTTTTGGCTTTTTCAATTGATTTTGTGACTTCTCATGATCATCAACCTACAGAAAACATCAAATAACAAAATAGGATAGATAAATATAATAAGATTGGGTTGCCTCCCAACAAGCGCTTCTTTAATGTCATTAGCTTGACAGTGGGCTCTCATGGAGCCACAAGGTGATCAGGTCAATGTTGTATAGTCCCAACACCAAACTTAGAGTTTGGATATGGGGTCTTAACACCAAACTTAGTGTTTGGTTGTGGCCTCCCAACACCAAACTTAGAGTTTGAATGTGGGGGTTCAACACCAAACTTAGAAAGTGAGATTTTTGCAGCTTGCACCTCAAAGATCCCTAGCTTCTCCATTACAGAGAGAGGCATGAGGTTTACACTTGACCCTAGGTCACACAAGGCCTTCTTGAAGGTCATGGTGCCTATGGCACAAGGTATTGAGAACTTCCCAGGATCTTGTCTCTTTTGAGGTAGTTTCTACCTAGACAAGTCATCTAATTCTTTGGTGAGCAAAGGGGGTTCATCCTCCCAAGTCTCATTACCAAATAACTTGTCATTTAGCTTCATGATTGCTCCAAGGTACTTGGCAACTTGCTCTTCAGTGACATACTCATCATCTTCAGAGGACGAATACTCATCAGAGCTCATGAATGGCAGAAGTAAGTTCAATGGAATCTCTATGGTCTCATTTTGAGCCTCAGATTCCCATGGTTCCTCTTTGGGGAACTCATTGGAGGCCAGTGGACGTCCATTGAGTTCTTCCTCAGTGGCACTTACTGCCTCTTCATCCTCTCCAAGTTCGGCCATGTTAATGGCCTTATATTCTCCTTTTGGATTCTCTTTTGTATTGCTTGGAAGAGTACTAGGAGGGAATTCAGTAATTTTCTTACTCAGCTGTCCCACTTGTGCCTCCAAATTTCTAATGGAGGACCTTGTTTCAGTCATGAAACTTTGAGTGGTTTTGATTAGATCAGAGACCATGGTTGCTAAGTCAGAGTGGTTCTGCTTAGAATTCTCTGTCTGTTCCTGAGAAGATGATGGAAAAGGCTTGCTATTGCTAAACCTGTTTCTTCCACCATTATTGTTGTTGAAACCTTGTTGAGGTCTCTCTTGATTCTTCCATGAAAAATTTGGGTGATTTTTCTATGAAGAATTATAGGTGTTACCATAGGGTTCTCCTAGGTAATTTACCTCTTCCATTGAAGGGTTCTCAGGATCATAAGCTTCTTC
>NC_029778.3:21804238-21805153 GCF_000817695.3 Arachis duranensis | reverse complement strand
GGATTTCTTTCAGAAGTGTACATGAATTGGTTATTTGCAACCATTTCAATCAGCTCTTGAGCTTCTGTAGGCGTCTTCTTTAGATGAAGAGATCCTCCAGCAGAGCTATCCAAAGACATCTTGGACAGTTCAGACAGACCATCATAGAAAATGCCTATGATGCTCCATTCAGGAAGCATGTCTGAAGGACACTTTCTGATCAATTGTTTGTATCTTTCCCAAGCTTCATAGAGGGATTCTCCTTCCTTCTGTCTGAAGGTTTGGAAGCCAACCTTATATTTTCCGGACTAAAATCCAAGTATTTCCCCCGAACCATAGTAAGCCAATTCTTTGGGTCCGGGTTCACATTTTGATCATGGTTCTTGGTGATCCATGCATTGGTATTGAACTCTTGAACCATTAAGATTCCGACTTGTTGAATGGGGTTGGTAAGAACTTCCCAACCTCTTCTTCGGATCTCATGTCGGATCTCCGGATATTCACTCTTTTTGAGTTTGAAAAGGACCTCGGGGATCACCTTTTTCAAGGCCACAACTTCATAGAAGTGGTCTTGATGCACCCTTGAGATGAATCTCTCCATCTCCCATGACTCGGAGGTGAAAGCTTTTGCCTTCCCTTTCCTCTTTCTAGAGGTTTCTTCGGCCTTGGATGCCATAAGTGGTTATGGAAAAGTAAAAAGCAATGCTTTTACCACACCAAACTTAAAAGGTTTGCTCATCCTCGAGCAAAAGAAGAAAGAAGAGAGTAGAAGAAGAAGAAATGAAGGAGATAGAAATGGATTTGTGGTTCGGCCAAAGGGGGAGAAGGAGTGTTTAGGTTGTGTGAAAATGAAGGAGTAAAGAGGGGTTTATATAGGGGTGAAGAGAGGGGTAGGGTTCGGCTATGGGAGGGTGGGTTTGGGAGGGAAAGTGGTTT
>NC_029778.3:21798792-21799210 GCF_000817695.3 Arachis duranensis | reverse complement strand
AAGGGGAAGTAACCTTGAGAGTCAATGAGGATGAGTTCAAGTTGAATGCTGTGAAAGCTATGCAGCATCCAGACACACCAATTGACTGCATGGGCGCTGACATTATTGACTCTCTAGTAGAAGAGATCAATATGGCTGAGAGCCTAGAATCAGAGCTTGAGGACATCTTCAAAGATGCTCAGCCTGATCAAGAAAAACTAGAGGAGGCAAAGGAATTTTCGAAAATTCCTCAGGAGGAGGACAAGCCTCCCAAGCCTGAACTCAAACCATTACCACCATCCCTGAAATATGCATTTCTGGGAGAGGGTGACACTTTTCCAGTGATTATAAGCTCTGCTTTAAATTCACAGGAAGAGGAAGCACTGATTCAAGTGCTAAGGACACACAAGACAGCTCTTGGGTGGTCCATAAGTGATCT
>NC_029778.3:21793762-21794391 GCF_000817695.3 Arachis duranensis | reverse complement strand
ACTTCTCAAAATCAAGGTTGTTGAGTCCTAACTCTGTGAAAACCTCTATCATTAGGAGCCTCTGTTTTTCATTTTTTTTATTGAGTTTTGTTTTGATTTTTCGTTTTTCTAGTCTCATTCTATATCTATTTTTGAGTCTTGTTTTAATTCATAATTAATAAAATTGAACTTTTATGCCTTAAAGATATGAATGTCCTATGAATCCATCACCTCTCTTAAATAAAAAATGCTTTAATCACAAAAGAACAAGAAGTACAGGATTTCAAAATTTATCATTGAAACTAGTTGAATTAGTTTGATGTGGTGACAATACTTTTTGTTTTCTGAATGAATGCTTGAACAGTGCATATGTCTCTTGAATTTGTTGTTTTGAGAATGTTAAATAATTGTTGGCTCTTGAAAGAATGAGGAGAAAGAGAACTGTTATTGAGGATCTAAAAATCATCAGACTGATTCTTGAAGCAAGAAAAAGCAGTGAAAAAAAAATTTGAAAAAAAAAAGAGAAAGAGAAAAAAAAAGAAAAGAGAAGAAGAAAAGAAAAAGAAAGAAAGAAATAAAGTTGTGATCCAAGGCAACAAGAGTGTGCTTAAGAACCTTGGACACCTCTAATTGGGGACTTTAGCAAAGCT
>NC_029778.3:21788661-21791167 GCF_000817695.3 Arachis duranensis | reverse complement strand
TGTGAGGACTTGGTCCAACCTTTGATCAAAGTTGACCCTTCTAGTGTAAGGATGTTCATCTCCTTGCATCATGGGCAAGTTGAATGCCAACCTTACATTTTCCGGACTAAAATCCAAGTATTTCCCCCGAACCATAGTAAGCCAATTCTTTGGATCCGGGTTCATACTTTGGTCATGGTTCTTGGTGATCCATGCATTGGCATAGAACTCTTGAACCATTAAGATTCCGACTTGTTGAATGGGGTTGGTAAGAACTTCCCAACCTCTTCTTCGGATCTCATGTCGGATCTCCGGATATTCACTCTTTTTTAGTTTAAAAGGGACCTCGGGGATCACCTTCTTCAAGGCCACAACTTCATAGAAGTGGTCTTGATGCACCCTTGAAATGAATCTCTCCATCTCCCATGACTCGAAGGTGAAAGCTTTTGCCTTCCCTTTCCTCTTTCTAGAGGTCTCTCCGGCCTTGGATGCCATAAATGGTTATGGAAAAACAAAAAGCAATGCTTTTACCATACCAAACTTAAAAGGTTTGCTCGTCCTCGAGCAAAAGAGGAAAGAAGAGAGTAGAAGAAGAAGAAATGAAGGAGATGGAAATGGCTTTGTGGTTCGGCCAAAGGGGGAGAAGTAGTGTTTAGGTTGTGTGAAAATGAAAGAGTGAAGATGGGTTTATATAGGAGTGGACAGAGGGGTAGGGTTTGGTTATGAGAGGGTGGGTTTGGGAGGAAAAGTGTTTTGAATTTGAATGGTGATGTAGGTGGGGTTTTATGAAGGATGGATGTGAGTGGTGAAGAAAAAGATGGGATTTGATAGGTGAAGGGTTTTTGGGGAAGAGGTGTTGAGGTGATTGGTGAATGGGTGAAGAAGAGAGAGAGTGGTGGGGTAGGTGGGGATCCTGTGGGGTCCACAGATCTTGAGGTGTCAAGAAAAAGTCATCCCTGCACCAAGTGGCGAGCAAAATTGCTCCCTATGACAATTCTGGTGTTAAACGCCGGGCTGATGCCCATTTCTGGTGTTTAACGCCAACTTCTTGCCCTTTCCTGGCGTTTAACGCCAGTCTGGTGCCCCTTTCTGGCGTTAAACGCCCAGAATGGTGCCAGACTGGGCGTTAAACGCCCATCTGCTAGCTTTACTGGCGTTTAAACGCCAGCAAGTTCTCCTCCAGGGTGTGCTATTTTTCTTTCTGTTTTTGCTTTTTCAATTGATTTTGTGACTTCCCATGATCATTAACCTACAGAAAACATAAAATAACAAAAGAGAATAGATAAATATAATAAGATTGGGTTGCCTCCCAACAAGCACTTCTTTAATGTCATTAGCTTGACAGTGGGCTCTCATGGAGCCTCACAGATGCTTAGAGCAATGTTGGAACCTCCCAACACCAAACTTAGAGTTTGAATGTGGGGGTTCAACACCAAACTTAGAATTTGGTTGTGGCCTCCCAACACCAAACTTAGAGTTTGAGTGTGGGGGCTCTGTTTGGCTCTGTTTTGAGAGAGGCTCTTCATGCTTCCTCTCCATGGTGACAGAGGGATATCCTTGAGCCTTAAACACAAGGGATTCTTCATTCACTTGAATGACCAGTTCTCCTCTGTCCACATCAATCACAGCCTTTGCTGTGGCTAGGAAGGGTCTGCCAAGGATGATGGATTCATCCATGCACTTCCCAGTCTTTAGGACTATAAAATCAGCAGGGATGTAATGGTCTTCAACTTTCACCAGAACATCCTCTACAAGTCCATAAGCTTGTTTTCTTGAGTTGTCTGCCATCTCTAATGAGATTTTTGCAGCTTGCACCCCAAAGATCCCTAGCTTCTCCATTACAGAGAGAGGCATGAGGTTTACACTTGACCCTAGGTCACACAAGGCCTTCTTGAAGGTCATGGTGCCTATGGTCCAAGGTATTGAAAACTTCCCAGGATCCTGTCTCTTTTGAGGCAGTTTCTGTCTAGGATCTTGTCTCTTTTGAGGTAGTTTCTGCCTAGACAAGTCATCCAGTTCTTTGGTGAGCAAAGGGGGTTCATCCTCCCAACTCTCATTGCCAAATAACTTGTCATTTAGCTTCATGATTGCTCTAAGGTATTTAGCAACTTGCTCTTCAGTGACATACTCATCCTCTTCAGAGGAAGAATACTCATCAGAGCTCATAAATGGCAGAAGTAAGTTCAATGGAATCTCTATGGTCTCATTTTGAGCCTCAGATTCCCATGGTTCCTCATTGGGGAACTCATTGGAGGCCAGTGGACGTCCATTGAGGTCTTCCTCAGTGGCGTTCACTGCCTCTCCTTCCTCCCAAAATTCGGCCATGTTGATGGCCTTGCACTCTCCTTTTGGATTTTCTTCTGTATTGCTTGGAAGAGTGCTAGGAGGGAGTTCAGTAATTTTCTTACTCAGTTGACCCACTTATGCCTCCAAATTTCTAATGGAAGACATTGTTTCAGTCATGAAACTTTGAGTGGTTTTGATTAGATCAGAGACCATGGTTGCTAAGTCAGAGTGGCTCTGCTTA
>NC_029778.3:21787949-21788436 GCF_000817695.3 Arachis duranensis | reverse complement strand
ATTGAAGGGTTCTCAGGATCATAAGCTTCTTCCTCAGATGAAGCTTTCTTAGTACTGCTTGGTGCGTTTTGCATTCCAGACAGACTTTGAGAAATCATATTGACTTGCTGGGTCAATATTTTGTTCTGAGCCAATATGGCATTCAGAGTATCAATCTCAAGAACTCCTTTCTTCTAATTCGTCCCATTGTTCACAGGATTCCTTTCAGAAGTGTACATAAATTGGTTATTTGCAACCATTTCAATTAGTTCTTGAGCTTCTGTAGGCATCTTCTTCAGATGAAGAGATCCTCCAGCAGAGCTATCCAAGGACATCTTGGACAGTTCAGACAGACCATCATAGAAAATACATATGATGCTCCATTCAGAAAGCATGTCAGAGGGACACTTTCTGATTAATTGTTTGTATCTTTCCCAAGCTTCATAGAGGGATTCACCTTCCTTCTGTCTGAAGGTTTGGACTTCCACTCTAAGCTTACTCAATTTTT
>NC_029778.3:21786033-21787815 GCF_000817695.3 Arachis duranensis | reverse complement strand
CAAAAGGGAATAGCATAAGTCTGTAGACCTCAGGGACAACCCCATTGGTCTTGACAGTGTCACAGATTTGCATGAATTTAGCTAAAAACTGATGAGGATCTTCTAATGGAAGTCCATGGAACTTGCAATTCTATTGCATTAGAGAAACTAATTGAGGGTTAAGCTCAAAGTTGTTTGCTCCAATGGCAGGGATAGAGATGCTTCTCCCATAGAAGTTGGGAGTAGGTGCAGTAAAGTCACCCAGTACCTTCCTTGCATTGTTGTTGTTGTTTTCGGCTGCCATGGGTTCTTCTTCTTTGAAGATTTCTGTTAGGTCCTCTACAGAGAGTTGTGCCTTAGCTTCTCTTAGCTTTCGCTTCAGGGTCCTTTCAGGTTCAGGGTCAGCCTCAACAAGAATGCTTTTGTCTTTGTTCCTGCTCATATGAAAGAGAAGAAAACAAGAAAATATGGAATCCTCTACGTCACAATATAGAGATTCCTTGAGGTGTCAGAGGAAAAGAAAAATAGAAGGCAGAAGTAGAAGAATTCGAACTTATCAATGAAAGATGGAGTTCGAATTGTGCATTGAGAAAAATAGAAGGAAGAGGTAGAAGAATTCAAACTTATCAAGAAAGATGGAGTTCGAAATGTGCATTAAGGAATAATGTTAGTCCATAAATAGAAGGATGTGAGAAGAGGGGAAGAAATTTTCGAAGTAAAAGATTTAAAAACATTTTGAAAAACACTAATTGATTTTCGAAAACCAAGGGTGGAAAAGAAATCAAGTGATTTTTGAAAAAGATTTTGAAATTAGAAATCAAAAAGATATGATTGAAAACTATTTTGAAAAAGATGTGATTAAAATACATGATTTGAAAAGATATGATTTGAAAATAATTTAAAAAGATTTGATTTTAAAAATTAATGACTTGGCTAACAAGGAAAGATATGATTCAAACATTAAACCTTTCTCAACAGAAAAGGCAACATACTTGAAATGTTGAATCAAATCACTAATTGTTAGCAAGTATTTTTGAAAATGAAAAGAAATTGATTTTGAAAACATATGATTGAAAAGATATGATTTGAAAAAGATTTGATTTTGAAAAATATTGAAAACTTGAAAAAAAATTTGAATTGAAAACAGAATCTTCCCTCTTGTGCCATCCTGGCGTTAAACGCCCAGAATGGTGCACATTCTGGCATTTAACGCCCAAAACTCACCCTTTTTGGGCGTTAAACGCCCAGCCAGGCACCCTGGCTGGCGTTTAAACGCCAGTTTGTCTTCCTTACTGGGCGTTTTGAACGCCCAGCTTTTTCTGTGTAATTCCTCTGCTGTATGTTCTGAATCTTTAATTCTCTGTATTATTGACTTGAAAAGACACAAATTAAAAATATTTTTGGATTTTTAATAATAAGGAATAATCAAAATGCAACTAAAATCAAATAACCATGCATGCAGGACACCAAACTTAGAAGTTTGTATACTATTGACACTAACAAATTAAGAATGCATATGAGAAACAACAAAACACTCAAGACAGGAGAATTTAAAGATCAGAGCAAGGAAATCATCAGGAACAACTTGAAGATCACTGAAGACACATGAAAGAATGCAAGAAGAACAAAAATATGCAATTGACACCAAACTTAAAATGAGACTAGTGCCTCAATAAGAAACATAAAATTTTTTTTTGGTTTTTATGATTTTGTAATTTTTTTTGTGGTTTTTCGAAAATTAAGTGGAAAAGAAAATAAAGATATCAAAATTCTTAATGAGAATTCCAGGAATCATGCAATGTT
>NC_029778.3:21784877-21785142 GCF_000817695.3 Arachis duranensis | reverse complement strand
CAGCAGAGCTCCACACCTTAATCTATGGTGTGTAGAAACTCCACCGTTGAAAATACATAAGAACAAGGTCTAGGCATAGCCGTGAGTCCAGCCTCCCAATGATCTAAGATAGCATAAGAATAAAGATAGCTACCAAGATGCAAATACAATAGCAAAAGGTCTTATTTATAAGGAACTAGTAGCCTAAGGTTTACAAAGATGAGTAAATGACATAAAAATCCACTTCCGGGCCCACTTGGTGTGTGCTTGGGCTGAGCATTGAAGC
>NC_029778.3:21784431-21784793 GCF_000817695.3 Arachis duranensis | reverse complement strand
TGCCAGTTTGGGCGTTTAACTCCCATTCTTGTGCCAGTTCCGGCGTTTAACGCCGGGCAATTTTGAGCTGATTTGAAATGCCAATTTGGGCCATCAAATCTCGGGAAAAGTATGAACTATTATATATTGCTGGAAAGCCCAGAATGTCTACTTTCCAACGCCGTTGAGTGCACGCCAATTGGGTTTCTGTAGCTCCAGAAAATCCACTTCAAGTGTAGGGAGGTCAGAATCCAACAGCATCTGCAGTCCTTTTCAGTCTCTGAATCAGATTTTTGCTCAGGTCCCTCAATTTCAGCCAGAAAATACCTGAAATCACAGAAAAACACACAAACTCATAGTAAAGTCCAGAAAAGTGAATTTTA
>NC_029778.3:21779722-21782572 GCF_000817695.3 Arachis duranensis | reverse complement strand
TGATTAGCCGTGCTGTGACAGAGCATTTGGACCATTTTCACTGAGAGGATGGGATGTAGCTATCAACAAGGGTGATGCCTCCAGACGATTAGCCGTGCAGTGACAGCGCATAGGACCATTTTCCCGAGAGGATTAAAAGTAGCCATTGATGATGGTGATGCCCTACATACAGCTTGCCATGGAAAGGAGTAAGAATGATTGGATGAAAGCAATAAGAAAGTAGAGATTCGAGAGGATTCTAGCATCTCCACACGCCTATCTGAATTTCTATCCTTTTTTATTTTATTTATCTTTTAATTATCTAATCCAATTACATTTGACCCTATGAATCCACTTAACTGAGATTTACAAGGTGACCATAGCTTGCTTCATACCAACAATCTATGTGGGATTGACTTCATACCAACAATCTCTGTGGGATCGACCCTTACTCACGTAAGGTATTACTTGGATGACCCAGTATACTTGCTGGTTAAGTTGAACGGAGTTGTGTCCACACATAGTTGAAAAAGCAATGAATTTTACAAAATACAATAACAAAGGAATCACAATTTTGTCCACCAAGTTTTTGGCGCCGTTGCCGGGGATTGTTCGAGTATGGACAACTGACGGTTCATCTTGTTGCTCAGATTAGGTAATTTTCTTTTCAAAAACTTTTTCAAAAATTTTTCTTTTCTTTTTCGTTTTTCCACAAAATATTTTCGAAAAAAAAAATTTAATAAAAATCCAAAAAAATCATAAAATCATAAAAATAAAAAAATATTTTGTATTTCTTGTTTGAGTCTTGAGTCAATTTTTAAGTTTGGTGTCAATTGCATGTTTTAAAAATTTTAATTGCATTTTTCGAAAATTTCATGCATTCATAGTGTTCTTCATGATCTTCAAGTTGTTTTTGATAAGTCCTCTTGTTTGATCTTGATGTTCTCTTGTTTTGTGTTGTTTATTGTTTTTCATATGTATTTTTTGTTTGTTAGTGTCCATGCATTAAAGATTTCTAAGTTTGGTGTCTTGCATGTTTTCTTTGCATAAAAAATTTTTCAAAAATTTGTTCTTGATGTTCATCATGATCTTCAAAGTGTTCTTGGTGTTCATCCTGACATTCATAATGTTCTTGCATGCATCATGAGTTTTGATTCATAATTTTCATGTTGTGAGTCATTTTTTTATGTTTTTCTCTCTCATTATCAAAAATTCAAAAATAAAAAAATATTTTCCTTATTTCTCACCAAATTTTCGAAATTTTGGGTTGACTTGGTCAAAAATTTTTAAAATTAGTTGTTTCTTACAAGTCAAGTCAAATTTTCAATTTTAAAAAAAAAATCTTATCTTTTCAAAATCTTTTTCTAAAATTATATCTTTTTCATTTTTTTTTTATTTTTCGAAAATTTCAAAATTATTTTTCAAAATCTTTTTCTTATCTTTATATCATATTTTCGAAAATTAGCTAACAATTAATGTGATTGATTCAAAAATTTGAAGTTTGTTACTTTCAGGTTCAATCTTTAAATTCTAGAATCTTATCTTGTAGTTTCTTGTTAGTTAAGTCATTTTAAAAATTAAATCTTTTTCAAAATATCTTTTTCTTAAAATTTTTATCTTATCTTTTATATCTTATCTAACTTCTTATCTTCTTATCTTTTTAAAATTTAATTTTAAAATCTTTTTTAACTAACTAATTAACTTTTTGTTTGTTTCAAAACCACCTAACTACTCTTTCCTCTCTAATTTTCGAAAATATCTCACCCCTTTTTCAAAATTTTTTTTAATTAACTAATTGTTTCATGTTTTAATTTTAATTACATCTTATCTCTAATTTTCGAAATTACTAACCCTTTTTTTTCAAAATTATTTTCGAAATTCTCCCTCTCTTTTCTTATTCTATTAAATTATTTAATTACTAATACTTCTCTTCACCTCTCTCCATCTAAATATCTGAACCCACTCTTCTACATTCTTCTCCCCTTTCTTCTTCTACTAACATAAAGGAATCTCTATACTGTGACATAGAGGATTCCTTTCCTTTTCTTGTTTTCTTCTCTTTCATATGAGCAGGAACAAGGAAAAAGGCACTCTTGTTGAAATTGATCCAGAACCTGAAAGGACTCTGAAGAGAAAATTAAGAGAAGCTAAGTTATAACAATCTAAAGGTAACCTTTCAGAAACATTAGAGCAAGAGAAGGAGATGGCAGCCAAAAATAATAATAATGCAAGGAGAATGCTTGGTGACTTCACAAAGCCAATGTCCAAATTTGATGGAAGAAGTATCTCCATTCCTGCCATTGGAGCCAATAATTTTGAGCTTAAGCCTCAACTAGTTGCTTTAATGCAACAAAACTACAAGTTTTATGGACTTCCATCTAAAGATCCTTATCAGTTTTTAACTGAGTTCTTGCAGATCTGTGAGACTGTAAAGACGAATGGAGTTGATCCTGAAGTCTACAGACTCATGCTTTTCGCTTTTGCTGTAAGAGACAGAGCTAGAATATGGTTGGATTCACAACCCAAGGATAGCCTGGACTCCTGGGATAAGCTGGTTACTGCCTTCTTGGATAAATTCTTTCCTCCTCAAAAGCTGAGCAAGCTGAGAGTGGATGTTCAAACCTTCAAACAAAAAGATGGTGAATCCCTCTATGAAGATTGGGAAAGATACAAGCAGCTGACCAAAAGGTGTCCATCTGACATGTTTTCAGAATGGACCATATTAGATATATTCTATTATGGTCTGTCTGAATTTTCGAAAATGTCATTGGACCATTCTGCAGGTGGATCTATTCACCTAAAGAAAATGCCTGAAGAGGCTCAAGAACTCATTGACATGGTTGCAAACAACCAATTCATGTACACTACTGA
>NC_029778.3:21778795-21779551 GCF_000817695.3 Arachis duranensis | reverse complement strand
TGTCAAAGGCCACTTTCAGTTTCATGAGTGAAACAAGATCCTCCATCAGAAATCTGGAGTCACAAGTGGGCTAGCTGAGTAAGAAAGTTATTGAAACTCCTCCCAGTATTCTCCCAAGCAATACAGAAGAGAATCCAAAAGGAGAGTGCAAGGCCATTGATATAATCAATATGGCCGAATGCACAAGGGATGAGGGGGACGAAAATCCTAGTGAGGAAGACCTCCTGGGACGTCCCTCAAGCAAGAAGGAGTTTCCTATTAAGGATCCAAAGGAATCTGAGGCTCATATAGAGACCATAGAGATTCCATTAAATCTCCTTCTGCCATTCATGAACTCTGAAGACTATTCTTCCTCAGAAGAGGATGAAGATGTAACTGGAGAGCAAGTTGCTCAATATTTAGGAGCTATCATGAAGCTGAATGCCAAGTTGTTTGGTAATGAGACTTGGGAAAGTGAACCTCCCTTGCTCATTAGTAAGCTGGATACATGGATTTCAGCAAATTTTACTTCAAAAGAAACAAGATCCTGGCAATTTTTTGATACCTTGTACCATAGGCACCATGACCTTTGTAAAAGCTCTGTGTGATCTGGGGTCAGGGATAAATCTTATGCCACTCTCTATAATGGAGAAGTTGGGGATCATTGAGGTACAACCTGCCTTGTTCTCATTACAATTGGTAGACAAGTCATTGAGACAAGCTTATGGAATAGTGGAGGACGTGTTAGTAAAGGTTGAAGGCCTTTACATCCCTACT
>NC_029778.3:21776013-21778651 GCF_000817695.3 Arachis duranensis | reverse complement strand
AACATTGACCTGATCACCTTTGTGGCTCCATGAGAGCCACTGTCAAGCTATTGACATTAAAGAAGCGCTTGTTGGGAGGCAACCTAATTTTATTTATCTAATTTTTATCTTATTTTATTTTATTGTTATTTTGTGTTTTATTAGGTACATGATCATGAGGAGTCACGAAAAAAATATAAAAATTAAAAACAGAATCAAAAACAGCAGAAGAAAAATCACACCCTAGAGGGAGGACAGACTGGCGTTCAACACCAGTAAAAAGCATCTGGCTGGCATTCAACGCCAGAACAGAGCATCAACCTGGCGCTGAACGCCAGAATCAAGCAACATTCTGGCGCTGAACGCCAGGAATGTACCTAGAGGAAAAGCTGGCGCTGAACGCCAGTAACAAGCATGAAACTAGCGTTCAACGCCAGAAACATGTTACATGTGGGCGTTGAACACCCAGAATGTGCATCACTCGGCGTTTAAACGCCAGAATGGTGTACAATGGCATTTTACATGCCTATTTGGTGCAGGGATGGAATTTCTTGACACCTCAGGATCTGTGGACCCCACAGGATCCCCACCTATCATATTCCCACCTTACCTCCTAATCCTATTTTACTCTTCCCCATGTCACACTTTCCAAAACCCTTCACCAATCACCTCAATCTCTCTTCCCAATTACCCTCTTCGCCATTCACATCATTCCACTCTTCCCCATAAACCCCACCTACCTTCCAAATTCAAATTCTCTTTCCTACCCAATCCCACCCTATATGGCCGAAACTTCACTCTCCCCTCTCCCTATATATACCCTTCCATTCTACTTCATTTTCACACAACACAACCCCCTCTTCTATACCTTGGCCGAACTTACACTTCTCCTTCTCCTCCATATTCTCTTCTTCTTCTTCTCTTCTTTCTTCTCTTGCTCGAGGACAAGCAATATTTTAAGTTTGGTGTGGTCAAAGCACAATCTTTTTTGTTTGCCACTACCATCAATGGCACCTAAGGCCGGAGAATCCTCTAGAAAAGGAAAAGGGAAGACAAAAGCTTCCACCTCCGAGTCATGGGAGATGGAAAGATTCATCTCCAAGAGCCATCAAGACCACTTCTATGATGTTGTGGCAAAGAAGAAGGTGATCCCTGAGGTCCCTTTCAAGCTCAAGAAAAATGAGTACCCGGAGATCTGACATGAAATCCGAAGAAGAGGTTGGGAAGTCCTAACCAACCCCATGCAACAAGTCAGAATCTTAATGGTTCAAGAGTTCTATGCCAATGCATGGATCACTAGGAACCATGATCAAAGTATGAACCCGAGTCCAAAGAATTATCTCACAATGGTTCGGGGGAAATACTTAGATTTTAGTCCGGAAAATGTGAGTTGGCATTCCACTTGCCCATGATGCAAGAAGATGAACGCCTCTACACTAGAAGGGTCAACTTTAATCAAAGGTTGGACCAAGTCCTTACAGACATATGTGTGGAAGGAGCTCAATGGAAGAGAGACTCCAAAGGCAAGCCAATTCAACTAAGAAGACTGGACCTCAAGCCTGTGGCCAGAGGATGGTTGGAGTTCATTCAACGCTCCATCATTCCCACTAGCAACCGATCTGAAGTTATTGTGGATCGGGCCATCATGATTCATAGCATCATGATTGGAGAGGAAGTAGAAGTTCATGAGGTCATCTCCAATGAAATCTACAAAATAGCCGACAAGCCCTCCACCATGGCAAGGCTAGCTTTTCCTCACCTTATTTGCCATCCATGTTACTCAGCTGGAGTTATCATAGAAGGAGACATCTCCATTGAAGAGGATAAGCCCATCACCAAGAAGAGGATGGAGCAAGCAAGAGAGACCCTTCACGGTTCCCAAGAGATGCATGAGGAAGCTCATCATCAAGAAATCCCTGAGATGCCTCAAGGGATGCACTTTCCTCCCAACAACTATTGGGAACAACTCAACACCTCCTTAGAAGATTTGAGCCACAATATTGAACAATTAAGGGTGGAACATCATGAGCACTCCATCATTCTTCATGAAATAAGAGAAGATCAAAGAGCAATGAGGGAGGAGCAACAAAGGCAAGGAAGGGACACAGAAGAGCTTAAGGACATTATTGGTCTTTCAAGAAGAGAATATAAATTAGCTTGAACTTACTAAAAGCTACCTAAAAACAATGCCAAAAAGCATATAAATTATCCGCTCATCACAACACCAAACTTAAATTGTTGCTTGTCCCCAAGCAAATGAAAATCAAATAGGATAAAAATAAGAGAATATACTATAAATTCCAGAATATCAATGAATATTAATTATAATTAGATGAGCGGGACTTGTAGCTTTTTGCTTCTGAACAGTTTTGGCATCTCACTTTTTCCTTTGAAGTTCAGAATGATTGGCTTCTCTAGGAACTTAGAATTTTGGATAGTGTTATTGACTTTCCTAGTTAAGTATGTTGATTCTTGAACACAGCTACTAATGAGTCTTGGCCGTGGCCCTAAGCACTTTGTTTTCCAGTATTACCACTGAATACATAAATGCCACAGACACATAACTGGGTGAACCTTTTCAGATTGTGACTCAGCTTTGCTAAAGTCCCCAGTTAGAGGTGTCCAGAGCTCTTAAGCACACTCTTTTTGCTTTGGATCA
>NC_029778.3:21775221-21775869 GCF_000817695.3 Arachis duranensis | reverse complement strand
GGCCCTCCTATCCATTGATGCTCAAAGCCTTAGATCCTTTTTACCCTTGCCTTTTGGTTTTAAGGGCTATTGGCTTTTTCTGCTTGCTTTTTCTTTTTCTATTATTTTTTTCGCCAATTATTTAAATTTTTTTCGCAAGCTTTTTGCTTTTTCACTGCTTTTTCTTGCTTCAAGAATCAATTTCATGATTTTTCAGATCATCAATAACATTTCTCTTTGTTCATCATTCTTTCAAGAGCCAACCGTTTTAACATTCATAAACAACAATATCAAAAGACATATGCACTGTTCAATCATTCATTCAGAAAACAAAAAGTATTGTCACCACATCAATATAATTAAATTAAATTCAAGGATAAATTCGAATTTCATGTACTTCTTGTTCTTTTGAATTAAAACATTTTTTCATTTAAGAGAGGTGAAGGATTAATGGAATTTATTCATAGCTTTAAGACATAGTTACTAACTACTAATGATCATGAAGTAGAGACACAAAACATAGATAAACACAATATTCAAAACCGAAAACAGAAAGAAATAAAGAACAAGGAATGAATCCACCTTTAGTGGCATCTTCTTCTTGAAGGACCAACAATATCCTTAAGCTCTTCTATGTCCCTTCCTTGCCTTTGTTGCTCCTCCCTCATT
>NC_029778.3:21765823-21774047 GCF_000817695.3 Arachis duranensis | reverse complement strand
AGGTAGGTGGGGTTTATGGGGAAGAGTGGATGGATGTGAGTGGTGAATAAGTGATTGGGAAGAGAGATTGAGGTGATTGGTGAAGGGATTTTTGGAAGTGTGACATGGGGAAGAGTAAAATAGGATTAGGAGGTAAGGTGAGAATATAGTAGGTGGGGATCCTGTGGGGTCCACAGATCCTGAGGTGTCAAGGAATTCCATCCCTGTACCAAATAGGCATGTAAAATGCCTTTGCACACCATTCTGGCGTTTAAACGCCGAGTGGTGCACGTTCTGGGCGTTCAACGCCCATGTAAAGCATGTTTCTGGCGTTGAACGCCAGTTTCATGCTTGTTACTGGCGTTCAGCGCCAGTTTTTCTTCTAGGCACATTCCTGGTGTTCAAACGCCAGAACGTTGCTTGTTTCTGGCGTTCAGCGCCAGATTCATGCTCTGTTCTGGCGTTGAACGCCAGCCAGATGCTCCTTACTGGCGTTGAACGCCAGTCTGTGCTTCCTCCAGGGTGTGATTTTTCTTCTGCTATTTTTGATTCTGTTTTTAATTTTTATTTTTTTCGTGACTCCACATGATCATGTACCTAATAAAACACAAAATAAAAATAAAATAAAATAAAATAAAAATTAGATAAATATCATTGGGTTGCCTCCCAACAAGCGCTTCTTTAATGTCTATAGCTTGACAGTGGGCTCTCATGGAGCCACAAGGTGATCAGGTCAATGTTGTATAGTCCCAACACCAAACTTAGAGTTTGGATATGGGGTCTTAACACCAAACTTAGAGTTTGGTTGTGGCCTCCCAACACCAAACTTAGAGTTTGACTGTGGGGATTCTTCTTGACTCTGAACTGAGAGAAGCTCTTCATGCTTACTCTCTTTTGTCACAGAGGGATGGCCATGTGCCTTAACACTACAAGAAAAACACCCATTCAGGTACACTTGAAAAGTGTAGCCAAAAGTGAAAAAAAATGATGCCTTAGGCTACGGCTACGCTTTTTGGGCTACGGCTACGCTTTTTAGGGTGATTCCTATTCGGCCGTTGCCTATTCTCAAAGGCTACGCTTTTCTGCACCAAGGGCTACGCTTTTGGCGTTTGGGAATAGGCTACGCTTTTCAAGTGATGCTGTCTAGGACCAAAGGCTACGCTTTTCAGCTTTCATTTTTCCAGAATAGACTACGCTTTTCAACGCTACTGCATCACTTGTAAAGCGTACCCACATTGTATATCATAGCTACTTTTTATAAGCGTAGCCTTAGGTCCCTTTTTTTTGTATACTATAGCTACTGTATATAAGTGTAGCCTTAGATCCCTCATTGTTTTTTTTTATTTTTTGTATATATATAAAATTTTTTTCTAAAACCTAATATTTAATAATATAATTATATATAATCCTATCATTTTAATTAAATTAGTAAAATATTATAAAATAAAAATAATATATAATAATACAATCCAATATTCTTTAAATAATAAAAATTATCCTAAAACAAAATTTCGGTTGCCATAATAAATTAGCAGCCATAAGATCTTCTATTTGGGAATAATACAAATTATTTCTCTAAAAATAAAATTTATTTCTCTAAAAATAAATTTCTTCAAAATCAATTGCACATGTACAGGACGAAGTGGTTGTCTTTTTTTTTGTAGATCAGATGTTGGTATTGCCTGCTCCGATTGAGGCCTAGCTGACTGACTTCTGCGCATTTCCTTGTTTGAGAGTGTGCTTCTAATAATCCTTGCACTACCTTCATGCTTCTGATTCTGCTTCAGAGGTGTTGAGCCAACAATTATTTTGGCTGAAGATGTTACATTATTCTACTCTAATAAACTATCTAAATCAGACCCCTGCACAATAAGAAACCCATCAAAATATGAAGTGATAGCATGATCATACATGATAAGTCCATAAATCACAATAAAAGGAACCAAAGAACAATCCACGCCAGAACTTATAGTGCATTCCTGATTCATCATATTCCATGTCATGAGCAATAAGACAACATATTAGAGGAAAATAATCCTCAAAGTCACTTTAGTATGAACCATTATGCCAACAAAATGATATGCATTATAATAGCATCTATAAGTAGTGCTTTCTCTACAGTACATTGACCTTTTTATCATTAACTGACAAGTAATAAACAAGTGCCATCCTTAAATCTTAATAAATTAGTTAATCTCTTTCCTTGTCATTTCATGAGCCACTAAGGTTACATTGAAACCAACATTTATCAACAACTCCAACTAGTAAAAGGATGATTTAAGGATACTATCATCCACGAGAACATTCAAATAGAATGAATCAATCTAATTAATTAAAATTTAGGCGATAATTGCAGAAAACCAGATCAAGATGCATCTGATTGATACAAACTAGACATGACCAGTGGCAACTTATTGACATTGACGTCACAACATAAAGAAGCAGAATTTCAAAGTTACTTTCCATCAGAGTAAGAGCAGTAAATAAAACAACTTTCAAAGCAATTCAGGTAAGGTTTGTCCACACTACATAAAATTGTCAGCACTTAGATCTTTTATGATTAAAAATGATCATTTATTCTAAATAGGAAAAGGGTAAATTGCGATGGCTTCTAGTGAATTTCTAGTGCAATTTAAAGTTATATAATACTTAATATTTCTATAGATTGTAAGCTGTGGTATTAATTTCTTTTATAAACACAACACTAACAAAGTCAATGCAAACATTAAAAAAAATAGTGTTGTATATAACTTTAACCTCAGGAAAGTGTCAGTGCAATTTATACAAAGGAAAAGGAATTGAAGTTACTAACCGTTTTCTCGTACCACTCTTTGGTAAAGAAAAGTTTGATTCCATGAACAATCAACGAGGCATAGACAATGACAAAGAGATGATGTGAGTACCAAAATGCATTGAAGCCAGTTAGACTGTTGAGTGGTTTAGGAAGCTTAATCCTGTTTCTCCTGAACCAAGGTGTGGCTTGCACTTTTGAGGGCTTGCACGAAGGAGGCGAAGGAAGTCGCAAGAAAGATGAAAAATTGCATGTATTTCAACACCAATTGCTACTGCTACAGCTATCACCTGCAAGAACAACAACATATATACCCTCACTTTGTTTGTACTACTAACTTTATTTAAATGGTGACACATTTATTCAGCAAGGGAATCTTTGAGAAACAAATATGTTCCTTGGGAAGCAAATTTGCCACTTCTAATTCATGAAACACTCCAAATATTCCTCAAGGAAACTCCTACTCTCATGGGAACAAAATGCAAAGCTAGAAATAGTTCAAGGAAACTCCTAACTTAAATAATGCCACCTGAGACATGACCACACTTAATCATTAGAAATAGTTCAAGTTAAGAGCACCAGCAGCACCTTCCTTCAATTAAAAACAGCAACACTTGCTTTGATACCATATTAGAATGCAAATTAATCGAGAAACATCAAAAAGCTACTTTCACTAATGAGTAACGCAACTCACAAGTGTAAAGGATCAAGCATCCACCTCTAACACAATAAAAAAAAACAAACATATATATCAAGAAAAAGAAAAAGAATCAGTCGGTGACATCAGTTCCAGTTGAAACAGAAAATGAAGTAATAAAATTTGACTCTTAAATCACTCACCTTTAAGAGCAGAACTGCAGATGCTATAGAATAGCGACCCTGTTAAAATCTTTGTTCATCGTCCCTTAAAGTTTTTCTATATCTGCATAATGGTATATTGATTTGAAGTCATAAACTATAAACATTAAAAAAAGTGGAATGGTTGAGTGCTAATAAATCAAACAAAACTATGGATTTCTTTATAGGAAATAGCAGAAATGGGTTCTCAAGGTAAATATTTTGTTCGATTTGAAGCAGAGGCAAGTGCAAAAACTCCCTTGAAGGAAGATCTAGTTACACTTACACGCATTTCAAGAATGAGCATGTGACAGTGACACTTTTTTCAGCTAAAAGTTAGCGATCCATTAAACACGGTATACACATGAGCTTTGTGCAGGTGAATGGAATCATTTTAAAATTGAGAGTAAAAAGTAAAACATTACCGTTAAGCACAACATAACAAATAAAAGTACACATTCATGGTGCTACTTGCAATGCAATGTTTCCATGTAAAAGGGACAAGTAAAATATAGGCAACTCATGGTATATACTATATAGTATACAAATGAGGGATAAAAAAAAAGAAAATCAAATCAATGAGGAAGAAAACCTTTATATTCCCTTCAGTTTCTCACAAACACATGTAGCTCCTATCAAGGCTATATATCCAAATATAAGAAAAACAAAAAGCGTGAAGCAATGATATTGTACTTTATTATTTCTTGTTTTAGTCTCAGGTGGTTACAGAACAATATAAATGTATGGGAAAGAAAAAGAGACAAGATTTCACTTCACAATTGGAGTTTGAAATGATGATGATTCTTGAAGCAAAAGAGCATCCGAATACCTCATTTTCAGAAGCGCCAAGACTATGCAAATGCAAGCAAGATGAATCTGAGATTTGATATTATAATTTTTAATTGTAGTTGATAAGAAGAAAGATGATTAAAAGTGCCGAAGAAAGCATAAAGCAGAAAGACAGCAAATCAGAAATCTATGGGAATCTGCAGGCTGTGTTTATAGAAATGGATAGCGCTCAAGATATAAGCATAAGCCTTCAAACCTTGTCCCAATTACTACATAAACAAAAACTAGATTACAATTTTTTAAAAACTGTAAACAGATTATCTTCCAAAGTTGTTAATCACATGTCACCTTATCAATTACCACATAATTTTGATTTCAAGGCATGTTTTGTTTGATGAAACTAAATTTCCTTATCATGAATTATTCAAAGCAGATTCTCCATCTCCAACTTACAATCAATTTCCTCATACTGTTTTAACTTTTCCTAATTTTACTACTATATCATCTCATAATACAAGTCAAAATTCTACACCTACTGCTACCTCAACAAATGAGATAAGGGATGCTAGAAGAGCAGAGAATTTCAAAAAATAGTGAAGCATCAACTCAAGTGAGAAGCATTACTAACAAAATGAGTATTTATAGCATGAAGACAGAAATATATTACAATTAAGAGAATAGATGAGACTTGGAATCATTGTAGATGTGAAATAATTGAGTACAAGGTTTATATGCTAGTATGAAACAATGATTACTTATACAACTATGAAGCTAAAAACGAACTTAACAAGCAAGATGCAAAATCAGAAAGCAAATTCTAATGAAGCAAGCGACATAAACTCAAAAAATTAGAAAGACAATACCACAGCAAAATAACTTTAACTCCTATCATGTACTATTCATACAGTAAAATAAAAATGTTCACTCAAACAGAATTCAGAGTAGATTCATAAGATAATACGCATTCAGAAGCTAAAACCTATAACCCTAAAAATTAGAAACAATACGCATTCAGAAGCTAAAACCCCCAAATTAAAAATCATTAAATCAGAACCCTAAACCGCAGTACACCTTCTCACAAAACCAAAGTCAATTCATCACAAATTGAATAAAGAACAAAATTAGAATTCAACACTAATAATAACAAGCAATGATCAAATGCGATTCTGCACACATGAAGTAACACGCCATTGATAGCTCCCGCGGCTACCACTGGCGCGTGGGGGCACTGTTACGGACTGGCCCAAGCCACTCACGGGTTGACCCGACCCGCTGATGACCCGACCCGGACACATGCAGTTCACTACGCGACCCGGACACGCGTCCCTGACAGCTCTCCACTACAGCTGTGAGGAAGCTTCGAGGAAGGTGGACCTGTCCTTATAGGGCCCACCCCTGACACGGTATAAATGGGGAAGGACCTGCCCTTCCCCCAAGGTATGTCACTTTGTCCACCTATCATATTCCCCACCTGCACACTAGCTGACTAGAGCGTCGGAGTGTCTTTGCAGGTGGCACCCCCTCCTTCCTTCCACAACGAGAGCTCGGCTACCTGGTTGATCTAAACCTAGCACGACCGCGGTTGAAGCGTTATTCCCCCTCAAATAACCACCTGACCTGTCCGACAACCGACAACCGAACACTTCTCTATCTCAATTAGCCACTATCAAAACCATACACACCTTCGAACTGAAAAGTGAGAGCGAGTTACAGAATGAGCGAGAAAGAGAGGATACAGAACAAAGAATGCTTACCTGGTGACAAAGGATACGACCATGGTGACAAGCGGCGACGGATAAGAAGAGATGAGCGGCGATGCAACGGCTTGGAGATGGTGCAATCTACGGTAGCGTGGTGACAGAGCACAACGGCGGCGAGACATCCCTTCGAGATCCTCGGCGGCGGTACATCAGCCTGGCGGTGGCAGAACGGCGACGGCAACAAGCCCTAGCAGCGGCGGTGGAGCTTCAGCGGCGACGGAGCACCCCTTTCTTCTCTCCTCCATTGCATTTTCTCTTCCTCGAGCTCTCTCTCTCTCACTGGCATTCGACGACGACGACGGCAGATCCCTAGCCAGTTAGCCGCCGTCCTTCTCTCCTTCCTTCCCTCTCCTCTCTTCTTCTTCCCGTTCTCCCCCTTAGCTTTCTGATTTCTTCGTGTGTGTTGAGTGAGGATGAGGGTGTGTGTTGCGTGAGTGAGGGAGTGAAGGTGATCGAGGGCAAACAAAATTTCAGTAAGTGTTTATTTGGTATTTTAATATTAGGAGACACTTATGTAGTGCACCAAAACTTAATAAATGGGTTACTTTTTAAAAGTGTTTTTTTTGGTCTAAAAAATGTAGAGTAAATAGTTAAAATCGTCCTGAAAGATATCCGATCTCTATTTTAGTTCTCGAAAGAAAAAGATAATCAAAATCGTCCTTGAAATATACACGATTGATCATGTTAGTCCTTCCGTCAGTTGGATGATGACGTGTCACGTTAAAAGGCATCATGCGAAAAAGCGTAGCCTATTCTAAGAATAGGCTACGCTTTTTAAATGTAGCTTAAAAAAAGTGTGGCTGAATGGGTATTTTTCTTGTAGTGTAAACACAAGGTAGTCCCCACTCAATTGAAGGACTAATTCACCTCTGTTGACATCTATCACAGCTCCTACTGTGGCTAGGAAAGGTCTTCCAAGGATGATGCAATCATCCTCTTCCTTCCTAGTGTCTAAGATTATGAAATCAGCAGGGATGTAAAGGCCTTCAACTTTTACTAATACGTCCTCTACTATTCCATAAGCTTGTCTCAATGACTTGTCTGCCAATTGTAATGAGAACAAGGCAGGTTATACCTCAATGATCCCCAGCTTCTCCATTACAAAGAGTGGCATAAGATTTATCCTTGACCCCAGATCACACAGAGCTTTTGCAAAGGTCATGGTGCCTATGGTACAAGGTATCAAAAACTTGCCGGGATCTTGTTTCTTTTGAGGTAAAATTTGCTGAATCCAGGTATCCAGTTCACTAATGAGCAAGGGAAGTTCACTTTCCCAAGTCTCATTACCAAACAACTTGGCATTCAACTTCATGATAGCTCCTAAATATTGAGCAACTTGCTCTCCAGTCACATCTTCATCCTCTTCAGAGGAAGAATAGTCTTCAGAGCTCATGAATGGCAGAAGGAGATTTACTGGAATCTCTATGGTCTCTATATGAGCCTCAGATTCCTTTGGATCCTTAATAGGAAACTCCCTCTTGCTTGAAGGACGTCCCAGGAGGTCCTCCTCACTAGGATTTTTGTCCTCCTCCTCCCTTGTGCATTCGGCCACATTGATCACATCAATGGCCTTGCACTCTCCTTTTGAATTCTCTTCTGTATTGCTTGGGAGAATACTAGGAGGAGTTTCAATGACTTTCTTACTCAGCTGGCCCACTTGTGCCTCCAGATTCCTAATGGAGGACCTTGTTTCATTGATGAAACTTAGAGTGACCTTAGATAGATCAGAGACTATGTTTGCTAAGCTAGAGGGGTTCTGCTCAGAATTCTCTGTCTGTTACTGAGATGATGATGGAAAAGGCTTACTATTGCTAAACCTTTTTCTTCTACCATTATTAAAGCCTTGTTGAGGATTTTGTTGATCCTTCCATGAGAAATTTGGATGATTTCTCCATGATGAATTATAGGTGTTTTCATAAGGTTCACCCATGTAATTGACCTCTGCCATTGCAGTGTTCTTAGGATCATAAGCTTCTTCAGAAGCTGACTCTTTAGTACTGTTGGATGCATGTTGCCATCCATTCAGATTTTGAGAGATCATGTTGACCTGTTGAGTCAACACTTTGTT
>NC_029778.3:21763081-21765195 GCF_000817695.3 Arachis duranensis | reverse complement strand
TGTTCCTGCTCATATGAAAGAGAAGAAAACAAGAAAAAGAGAGGAATCCTCTATATCACAGTATAGAGATTCCTTTATGTTAGTAGAAGAAGAAAGGGGAGAAGAATGTAGAAGAGTGGGTTCGGATATTTAGATGGAGAGAGGTGAAGTGAAGTGTTAGTAATTAAATAATTTAATAGAATAAGAAAAGAGAGGGAGAATTTTGAAAATAATTTAAAAAAAAGGGTTAGTAATTTCGAAAATTAGAGATAAGATGTAATTAAAATTAAAACATGAAACAATTAGTTAATTAAAAAGAATTTTTGAAAAAGGGGTGAGATATTTTCGAAAATTAGATAGGAAAGAGTAGTTAGGTGGTTTTGAAAAAGATAAGAAACAAACAAAAAGTTAATTAGTTAGTTGAAAAAGATTTTAAAATTAAATTTTAAAAAGATAAGAAGATAAGAAGTTAGATAAGATATAAAAGATAAGATAAAAATTTTAAGAAAAAGATATTTTGAAAAAGATTTAATTTTTAAAATGACTTACTAACAAGAAGCTACAAGATAAGATTCTAGAATTTAAAGATTGAACCTTTCTTAACAAGAAAGTAACAAACTTCAAATTTTTGAATCAATCACATTAATTGTTAGCTAATTTTCGAAAATATGATATAAAGATAAGAAAAAGATTTTGAAAATATTTTGAAAAATAATTTTGAAATTTTCGAAAAATAAAAAAAAATGAAAAAGATATAATTTTAGAAAAAGATTTTGAAAAGATAAGAATTTTTTTTTAAAATTGAAAATTTGACTTGACTTGTAAGAAACAACTAATTTTAAAAATTTTTGACCAAGTCAACCCAAAATTTCGAAAATTTGGGGAGAAATAAGGAAAAGATATTTCTTTATTTTTGAATTTTTAATTATGAGAGAGAAAAAATGACCAAAAACATAAAATTTTTGGATCAAAACACAAGACGCATGCAAGAACACTATGAATGTCAAGATGAACACCAAGAACACTTTGAAGATCATGATGAACATCAAGAACAAATTTTTGAAAAATTTTTTTGATGCAAAGAAAACATGCAAGACACCAAACTTAGAAATCTTTAATGCATGGACACTAACAAACAAAAAATGCATATGAAAAACAATAAACAACACAAAACAAGAAAACATCAAGATCAAACAAGAGGACTTATCAAGAACAACTTGAAGATCATGAAGAACACTATGAATGCCTGGAATTTTCGAAAAATGCAAGAAAAATTTTTAAAGCATGCAATTGACACCAAACTTAAAAATTGACTCAACACTCAAACAAGAAACACAAAATATTTTTTTATTTTTATGATTTTATGATTTTTTTGGATTTTTATAAATTTTTTTCGAAAATATTTTTGGAAAAACGAAAAAGAAAAGGAAATTTTGAAAAAGATTTTTGAAAAGAAAATTACCTAATCTGAGCAACAAGATGAACCGTCAGTTGTCCATACTCGAACAATCCCCGGCAACGGCGCCAAAAACTTGGTGGACGAAACTGTGACCCTCTTTGTATTTGCATGAGATTTATTTAATGGCTATTGATTATGTGTGGACACAACTCCGTTCATCTTAACCAACAAGTGTACTAGGTCATCCAAGTAATACCTTACGTGAGTAAGGGTAGATCCCACAGAGATTGTTGGTATGAAGCAAGCTATGGTCACCTTGTAAATCTCAGTTAAGTGGATTCATAGGGTCAAATGTAATTGGATTAGATAATTAAAAGATAAATAAAATAAAAAAGGATAGAAATACTTATGTAGACCAATAGTGGGAATTTCAGATAGGCGTGTGGAGATGCTAGAATCCTCTCGAATCTCTACTTTCCTATTGCTTTCATCCAATCCTTCTTACTTCTTTCCATGGCAAGCTGTATGTAGGGCATCACCATCATCAATGGCTACTTTTAATCCTCTCGGGAAAATGGTCCTATGCGCTGTCACTGCACCGCTAATCGTCTGGAGGCATCACCCTTGTTGATAGCTACATCCCATCCTCTCAGTAAAAATGGTCCAAATGCTCTGTCACAGCACGGCTAATCATCTGTCAGTTCTCAATCAGGTTGGAGTAGAATCCCTTGATTCT
>NC_029778.3:21762216-21762936 GCF_000817695.3 Arachis duranensis | reverse complement strand
AAGCAGAGCTCCACACCCTTAATCTATGGTGTGCAGAAACTCCACTGTTGAAAATACATAAGTGAAAGGTTCAGGCATGGCCGAATGGCCAGCCCCCTGAATGATCAAAAGACCGAATGATCAAAGACTAAAACAGTCAAAGATTAAACTGTCAAAAGATTAAACTGTCAAAAGATGTCTAATAATTAGTTAAAACTCCTATATATACTAGACTAGTTACTAGGGTTTACATGAGTAAGTAATTGATGCATAAATCCACTTCCGGGGCCCACTTGGTGTATGCTTGGGCTGAGCTTGATCTATCCACGAGCTGAGGCATTTATTGGAGTTGAACTCCAAGTTATAACGTGTTTTGGGCGTTCAACTCGGGATCATGACGTGTTTCTGGCGTTTAACTCCAGACAGCAGCATGTACTTGGCGTTCAACGCCAAGTTACGTTGTCAATTTCCGAATAAAGTATGGACTATTATATATTGCTGGAAAGCTCTGGATGTCTACTTTCCAACGCCGTTAAGTGCGCGTCATTTAGAGTTCTGTAGCTCCAGAAAATCCATTTTGAGTGCAGGGAGGTCAGATTCCAACAGCATCAGCAGTTCTTTTGTCAGCCTTTTTCAGAGCTTTGCTCAAGTCCCTCAATTTTAGCCAGAAATTACCTGAAATCATAGAAAAACACACAAACTCATAGTAAAGTCCAGAAATATAATTTTTGCCTAAAAACT
>NC_029778.3:21761367-21762097 GCF_000817695.3 Arachis duranensis | reverse complement strand
TTGGACCTTCAAGAAGAAGACGCCACTAAGGTGGATTCATTCCTTGTTCTTATTTCTTTCTGCTTTTCGGTTTTTATGTTGTGTTTATCTATGTTTTGTGTCTCTACTTCATGATCATTAGTAGTTAGTAACTATGTCTTAAAGCTATGAATAAATTCCATTAATCCGCCACCTCTCTTAAATGAAAAAATGTTTTAATTCAAAAGAACAAGAAGTACATGAAATTCGAATTTATCCTTGAATTTAATTTAATTATATTGATGTGGTGACAATACTTTTTGTCTTCTGAATGAATGCTTAAACAGTGCATATTTTTTATCTTTGGTGACAATACTTTTTGTTTTCTGAATGAATGCTTGAACAGCGCATATTTTTGATCTTGTTGTTCATGAATGTTAAAACTGTTGGCTCTTGAAAGAATGATGAACAAAGAGGAATGTTATTGATGATCTGAAAAATCATGAAATTGATTTTTCAAGCAAGAAAAAGCAGTGAAAAAGAAGAAGCATGCGAAAAAAAATAATTGGCGAAAAAAATAATAAAAAAAGAAAAAGCAAGCAGAAAAAGCCAATAGCCCTTAAAACCAAAAGGCAAGGGTAAAAAAGGATCCAAGGCTTTGAGCATCAATGGATAGGAGGGCCCAAGGAAGTAAAATCCAGGCCTAAGCGGCTAAATCAAGCTGTCCCTAACCATGTGCTTGTGTCATGAAGGTCCAAGTGAAAAGCTTGAG
>NC_029778.3:21758638-21761175 GCF_000817695.3 Arachis duranensis | reverse complement strand
CACGGCCAAGACTCATAAGTAGCTGTGTTCAAGAATCAACATGCTTAACTAGGAAAGTTAATAACACTATCCGAAATTCTAAGTTCCCACAGAAGCCAATCATTCTAAACTTCAAAGGAAAAAGTGAGATGCCAAAACTGTTCAGAAGTAAAAAGCTACAAGTCCCGCTCATATAATTAGAATTAATATTCATTGATATTTTGAAATTTATAGTATATTCTCTTCTTTTTATCCTAATTGATTTTCAGTTGCTTGGGGACAAGCGACAATTTAAGTTTGGTGTTGTGATGAGCGGATAATTTATACGCTTTTTGGCATTGTTTTTAGGTAGTTTTTAGTAAGTTCAAGCTACTTTTAGGGATGTTTTCATTAGTTTTTATGTTAAGTTCACATTTCTGGACTTTATTATGAGTTTGTGTGATTTTCTGTGATTTCAGGTAATTTCTGGCTGAAATTGAGGGACTTGAGCAAAACTCTGAAAAAGGCTGACAAAAGGACTGCTGATGCTGTTGGAATCTGACCTCCCTGCACTCAAAATAGATTTTATGGAGCTACAGAACTCCAATTGGTGCGCTCTCAACGGCGTTGGAAAGTAGACATCCAGAGCTTTCCAGCAATATATAATAATCCATACTTTATTCGGAAATTGATGACATAACTTGGCGTTGAACGCCAAGTACATGCTGCTGTTTGGAGTTAAACGCCAGAAACACGTCATGATCCGGAGTTGAACGCCCAAAACACGCTATAACTTGGAGTTCAACTCCAATAAAAGCCTCAGCTCGTGGATAGATCAAGCTCAACCCAAACACACACCAAGTGGGCCCCAGAAGTGGATTTATACATCAATTACTTACTCATGTAAACCCTAGTAGCTAGTCTAGTATAAATAGGATAAGTTACTATTGTATTAGACATCTTTTGACAGTTTAATCTTTGACTGTTTTTAGTCTTTGATCATTCGGTTTTTTGATCATTCAGGGGGCTGGCCATTCGGCCATGCCTGAACCTTTCACTTATGTATTTGCAACAGTGGAGTTTCTGCACACCATAGATTAAGGGTGTGGAGCTCTGCTGTACCTCAAGTTTCAATACAATTACTATTACTTTTTATTCAATTCTCTTTTATTCTTATTCCAAGATATACGTTGCACAACACTTTGATGAATGTGATGATCCGTGACATTCATCATCATTCTTACCTATGAACGCGCGTGACTGACAACCACTTTCATTCTACTTTAGGCCGGGTGCATATCTCTTAGATTCCCCAACAGAATCTTCGTGGTATAAGCTAGATAGATGGCGGCATTCATGGGGATCCAGAAAGTCTAACCTTGTCTGTGGTATTCCGAGTAGGATTCCGGTATTGAATGACTGTGACGAGCTTCAAACTCCTAAAGGCTGGGCGTGATGACAAACGCAAAAGAATCAAAGGATTTCCAACCTGATTGAGAACCGACAGATGATTAGCCGTGCTATGACAAAGCATTTAGAACATTTTCACTGAGAGGATGGGATGTAGCTATCAACAAAGGTGATGCCTCCAGACGATTAGCCGTGCAGTGACAGCGCATAGGACCATTTTCCCGAGAGGATTAAAAGTAGCCATTGATGATGGTGATGCCCTACATACAGCTTGCCATGGAAAGGAGTAAGAAGGATTGGATGAAAACAATAAGAAAGTAGAGATTCGAGAGGATTCTAGCATCTCCACACGCCTATCTGAAATTCCCACTATTGATCTACATAAGTATTTCTATCATTTTTTATTTTATTTATCTTTTAATTATCTAATCCAATTACATTTGACCCTATGAATCCACTTAACTGAGATTTACAAGGTGACCATAGCTTGCTTCATACCAATAATCTCTGTGGGATCGACCCTTACTCACATAAGGTATTACTTGGATGACCCAGTACACTTGCTGGTTAAGTTGAACGGAGTTGTGAAAAGAAAGTGCTGAGTTATGGATGACCCAGTACACTTACTGGTTAAGTTGAACGGAGTTGTGTCCACACATAGTTGAAAAAGCAATGAATTTTACAAAATACAATAACAAAGGAATCACAATTTCGTCCACCAATAAGACAATTAAGCAAGTAGCAAGTAATGATGCAATCAATTAGGCAATCCAGGCAAACAACATATAATGCACATGATGCATGCCTGTCCTAGTGGCTGATGAGTCTCATCTGTCGGTTAACTAGCCAACTCGACGTGTCTGGTAGCTAACTCGGGCACAATTTCTCTGTTGCGACTTAATATCATTAGAGGGTATATGCGCCTTGTCGCCATTAGAGGATGTTTGCGCCCTGTCACCATTTTACCATTAGAGGGTATACGCGTGACAAACCCCATTTTGAGGGTTTATCTTGTGCTTAATTGAGGGGATTTTATAACCTTTTACCCACATTTATTCAATGAAATAGCATGGTTTTATAACTTCTCCCTTAATTGTGCTTAAGAGTGAAAACATGCTTTTTAGGACTTAAAATAGCTAAATTTAATTCACCTTGATTCCATTAGATGC
>NC_029778.3:21756648-21757559 GCF_000817695.3 Arachis duranensis | reverse complement strand
ACAATTCCTAGGGAGAACGACCCGAGGTTTCAATACTTCGGTTATTAATTTTAGGGGTTTGTTACTTGTGACAAACAATCTTTTGTATGAAAGGATTTTTGATTGGTTTGGAAACTATACTTGCAACGAGAATTCATTTGTGAAATTCTATACCATCAAAAATCCAATCGTCAAAATGGCGCCGTTGCCGGGGAATTGCAATGGTGTTGTGTTATTGGTTATTGTATATATGTGAATATTGTGAATATGTTTGCTTTTTGCTTCTTTGTTAGTTTTTAGTTTGTTCTCTTTATTTGTTCCTATTTTTTGTTTTTGCCCTCTTCTATTATCATGAATTCTCACTTTGGCTATGAGTGTAGTTACAATTATGTTGTAGGTGATGAGAACTATAATGAAGATGTGTATCAAGGATGGGATAATCAAATGTGGGAGGAGCCATATGCTTATGATCAATCCTCATGGCAACAACCTCCACCAATGCACTATGAAGAAGAGCCATTCTATGATGCATACCAATCCAATGGCTATGGTGAATCACCTTGTGACTTTCAAGAACCACCACCATATGCCTATGATCCATACCCTCAACATAATTCTCAACCATACTCACAAGCCCCTTCTTACCAACCACCTTCATATGACCCAAATCCATATCCATCCTACCAACAACCATATGAGCCATATGAACCACATATAGAGCCACCACCACCCCAACATCAACATTTTCAAGAGCCACCCCCTCCATATTATTACCAAGATGAACCACCTCCAATATACAAAAATTTTCAACCACAAGATGAATACTACTTTCCACCACAACCGCCCATGGAAGAATACTCATATCCATTGAACCAAGAGCCACATGATCCTAATCATATTATCCAAGAGGAACAAGAGTCAAGGGATCATCT
>NC_029778.3:21753846-21754748 GCF_000817695.3 Arachis duranensis | reverse complement strand
TGGTAGCTGTTTGGAGGTTTGGAATGCTTGGATTGGTGCAAAAACATAGCAAAAAAAAAAATTTGAAAAACAAAGCACCATCCACGCGTATGCGCACTGTGTGCGTACGCGTGCATCAAGCGTTTTCGACCATCCACGCGCATGCGTACATGGCGCGTACGCGTGGATTGAGAAGTTCCACATTCCATACATTTTCCAGAGAGTTGTGCTTATGCCGTGTCAACGTTGTGCCTCTGGCACAAACACCACTTGCGTGCTTGCGCACATGACGCGTACGCGCCACTCTCGAAATAAGCCATCGACGCGCGCGCGCCATGTGCGCGTACGCGTGGATGCCCTTCCTTCACTATATTTCTTTTCTTCTCATTTTTCCATTTCTTTCCTTCTCCTTTCTTCTCCCCTCCTCCTACCCCTCATCCAACACTTCCAAACACCATGGATAACCATTTATTTTAGTTAACTTTAGTTTAGTTTTCATTTTATTTTCTCTCTTTTCATCATAAGTGTTGGATTATTGACTTTGTTTACTATACATTGCTGCCCCTTATTGCCTAAATGCTATTTTAGCATGAATGTTTTTAGATAATCTTTGTTGGATCCTATGATTGAGGATATATTTTGCTACTTGGTCTTGAGTTTTTCATGCTTATCTTTTGAAAAATACCAAGTAATGAGAATTGCCTTCGAGCTTGTAACTCTTCTTGGATTACATGATTTGGCCACCATGTGATTTGAGCCTTATTTTGTGATTAGGCAACCTCTTGATGATGGATGATGATGTGCATTTACCTTAATGCATGGTATTTCATGATCATATGCATCCATATGTGTTTGACTTGAATGCTTTCATGCTTCTTTAATGCTTGTTTTACCTTACAAGTTTACTTAAAGCATCTCAAGCA
>NC_029778.3:21748011-21751348 GCF_000817695.3 Arachis duranensis | reverse complement strand
TCTAATTCCTTTGTTGATTGATAATTGGAGAGATTGCTAATTGGTTTGGAGTGCACTAAAGCTAGTCTTTCCTTGGGAGTTGGCTAGGACTTGTGGCTCAAGTCAATTCATCCACTTGACTTTCCTTTATTTAGTAAGGGTTAACTAAGTGGTAGCAATGAACAATTCTCATCACAATTGAGAAGGATAACTAGGATAGGACTTCTAATTTTCATACCTTGCCAAGAGCCTTTTATAGTTGTTAGTTTATTTTCATTGCCATTTACTTTTCATGCTTCTTATCCAAAACCCCAAAACACATCACAACCAATAACAAGACACTTCATTACAATTCCTAGGGAGAACGACCCGAGGTTTCAATACTTCGGTTATTAATTTTAGGGGTTTGTTACTTGTGACAAACAATCTTTTGTATGAAAGGATTTTTGATTGGTTTGCAAACTATACTTGCAACGAGAATTCATTTGTGAAATTCTATACCATCAAAAATCCAATCGTCAACGCGCCCTGTTGTCACTTTACCATTATAGGGTATACGCGCCCTGTCACCATTAGAGGGTATCTGTGCCCTGTCACCCATTTACCATTAGAGGGTATCGGTTCCCTGTCACCCTTACAACCAGAGAGAAAGCAAACAAACATACTCACATCCAATCTTTTCGTTCATTATTCATTTACTACATCCATTCATGAATTATACATGCATTTATCCTCAGTTATGACTCAACATTCATCTCAGCCATTCGATGGCTTAAGTTCATGATTCACAATCAGTCATTCGGGTCATAACATACACAGCCATTCGGCTCATGACATGTACAATACTCCACCATCTTCATCGTCAACTCATACCATCATCATTCATTGTACTCATCATAACTCAGCACAATATCCCCTTTCTCCCTCCACAAGTTACCCTCTTCACTAGCCTACTTTCATTCACTAGGCATTTTACATCAAATTAAGATTTAGGGGATGAGATTTCGGGGATTATAAGTGTGAAATAACATCTCGGAAGGTTACGAACTTGTTGGGAATGTGAAAATCTTGAAAATAAAGTTTTTTAAAAGAACTTGGTCACGTGCGTACACACAAAAAGCAAAATCTTCAGGGTGGGCCGCGCGCACAACGTGTGCTAGCGCCGCCACCATTGTGCCATTCCTAACATGTGCGTGCGCACAGGCTTGTGCGTACGCACAACTCGAAATCTTTCGTTGGTTGCGCGTGCGCACAAGGTGTGTTAGCGCTGCCACCAGCAGCCCTGTCTTCGCGTATGCGTACGCACAAGACTGTGCGTACGCACAGGACCAAATTCTCGCCGAGTGTGTGTGTGCACACAAACCAGAAATCACAAATTCTGCAGAAATTGTAGAATTAAGATTTTTGGCTCGAACTTTCAACGATCATATCTCCTTCCACAAAATTCAGATTTCAACCAAATTTAAACCATTTTAAATCTTATGAAATTGTCTTTCAATTGATATAAAAATCATCAAATTCTGAAAATAATTGCTCAAGATATGATCCGTTGAAGTTTACCCAAAATTCCAGTTTTACCAAAACTTATAAACTCCTCATTTTCAAACATACATTTACCAACCCATACAAAATCAATCAAAAACTCAACCATTCCAATCCTCAATCATTCCCAAACCTCATCCAATTATCAATCCATCAATTCCACTATATTTAACCAAATCTCAATTTTACAAACCTCTCCTCACAATCAACATTTCATATCTCAATTCAATAATCATCCTTTCCTCCCTCAATTTTCAAAACAAATAATCAATTTCATCAATCACCACATATATTCACACATCAATATCATACTCCAAAACATGCTCATCAACAAGTGCCTCAACCTTTTCACCAATTAAACATATCAATCCATGACACACACAACCCCACATGCTTTGCCCACAATTAACATTACTCACAATCATTCAACCACTACTCATATATTCATCTCAATCCAATTCATTCATCAAATATATCAACATGCCACAATCCACCAAGTTCATGCATAACAACACAATTTACATCATTCATCAACTACCTCATTATTTTGAAACCCTATCCTAAGGCCACTATCCTACGTTTTCACAACCACATTATATTTTAGATACAGGAAACCGAAATCATACCTTGGCCAATTTCCGTTCCACCCGGAACACTTAGATTTTCACTTTTCATGGTTCCCAAAGCCTCACTAACAGATTTCCAAGCACCAAACAACTTTCCAAGCTTTCCAAAACCACCAATTAAGCTCCAATACACATATATACAATGCCTAAGCCACAATATCACACCAAAACACAATAATCTCAATACCCAAAATCACAAATTCAATATTCTGTCTAGGATTTGAGGTCTCTTACTGATGAGCAGATAATTTGTACGCTTTTTGGCATTGTTTTTAGTATGTTTTTGGTATGATCTAGTTAGTTTTTAGTATATTTTTATTAGTTTTTAGTTAAAATTCACTTTTCTGGACTTTACTATGAGTTTGTGTGTTTTTCTGTGATTTCAGGTATTTTCTGAATCTGATTCAGAGACCAAAAAGGACTGCAGATGCTGTTGGATTCTGACCTCTCTGCACTCGAAGTGGATTTTCTGGAGCTACAGAAGCCCAATTGGCGCGCTCTCAACGGCATTGGAAAGTAGACATCTTGGCTTTCCAGCAATATATGATAGTCCATACTTTGCCCAAGATTTGATGGCCCAAACCGGCGTTCAAAGTCACCCTCAGGAATTCCAGTGTTAAACGCCGGAACTGGCACCAAAATGGGAGTTAAACGCCTAAACTGGCATAAAAGCTGGCGTTTAACTCCAAGAAGAGTCTCTACATGAAAATGCTTCAATGCTCAGCCCAAGCACACACCAAGTGGGCCCGGAAGAGGATTTTTATGTCATTTACTCATTTCTGTACACCTTAGGATACTAGTTCTTATAAGTAGGACCTTTTGCTATTGTATTAAGGAGTGACCTTTTACTATTGTATGAGAAATCTTTTGATCTTTGGAATCTTTTGTTCTTTAGATCTTTTGATCACCTTGGGAGGCTGGCCTCACGGCCATGCCTAGACCTTGTTCTTATGTATTTTCAACGGTGGAGTTTCTACACACCATAGATTAAGGTGTGGAGCTCTGCTGTACCTCGAGTATTAATGCAATTAATATTGTTCTTCTATTCAATTTCGCTTGTTCTTGTTCTAAGATATCACTTGTTCTTCAACTTGATGAATGTGATGATCCGTGATACTCATCATCATTCTCACCTATGAACGCGCGTGACTGACAACCACTTCCGTTCTACCTTAGGCCGGGCGCATATC
>NC_029778.3:21745931-21747167 GCF_000817695.3 Arachis duranensis | reverse complement strand
GATACCTTTTTCCACTTAATTTTCGAAAAACACAAAAAAACTACAAAATCATAAAATCCAAAAATATTTCTTGTTTGAGTCTAGTGTTTCATTTTAAGTTTGGTGTCAATTACATGCATCCATTCATGTGTCTTAAGGATCTTCAAGTTGTTCTTGATGATTTCTTACTCTGATCTTTGAATTCTCTTGACTTGAGTGTTTATGTGTCTCATATGCATTCTCATTAGTGTCAGTAGTATACAAACTGCTAAGTTTGGTGTCTTGCATGCACTGTTATTTGATTTTAGTTGCATTTTGATTATTCCTCACTATTAAAAATCCAAAAATATTTTTGATTTGTGTCTTTTCAAGTCAATAATACAGAGAATTGAAGATTCAGAACATACAGCAGAGGAATTGCACAGAAAAAGCTGGGCGTTCAAAACGCCCAGTGAAGAAGGACAGACTGGCGTTTAAACGCCAGTCAGGGTACCTGGTTGGGCGTTTAACACCCAAAAAGGTAGTGTTTTGGGCGTTAAACGCCAGAATGTGCACCATTCTGAGCGTTTAACGCCAGGATGGCACAAGAGGGAAGATTTTGTTTTCAATGCAAATTTTTTTCAAGTTTTCAAAATTTTTCAAAATCAAATCTTTTTCAAATCATATCTTTTCAATCATATGTTTTCAAAATTAATTTCTTTCCTTTTTCAAAGATACTTGCTATCAATTAATGATTTGATTCAACATATCAAGTATGTTGCCTTTTCTGTTGAGAAAGGTTTAATGTTTGAATCATATCTTTTCTTGTTAGGCAAGTCATTAATTTTCAAAATCAAATCTTTTTAAAATATTTTTCAAATCATATCTTCTCAATCACATCTTTTTTAAAACCAATCATATCTTCTTAACCACATCTTTTTCAAAATAGCTTTCAATCAAATCTTTTTGATTTCTAATTTCAAAATCTTTTTCAAAAATCACTTGATCTCTTTCCCACTCTTGGTTTTCGAAAATTAATTAATGTTTTTCAAAATGTTTTCAAAATTTCTTACTTAATTTTCGAAAATCACTTCCCTTCTTCTCACATCCTTCTATTTATGGACTAACACTATTCCTTAATGCAAAATTCAAACTTCATCTTCTTTGATAAGTTCGAATTTTCTACTTCTGCCTTCCATTTTTCTTTTCTTCTGACACCTCAAGGAATCTCTATACTGTGACATAGAGGATTCCACATTTTCTTGTTCTCTTCTCTTT
>NC_029778.3:21744281-21744833 GCF_000817695.3 Arachis duranensis | reverse complement strand
GATTGAAACAAGGTCCTCCATTAGAAATTTGGAGGCACAAGTGGGTCAGCTGAGCAAGAAAATTACTGAACTTCCTCCTAGTACTCTCCCAAGCAATGCAGAAGAAAATCCAAAAGGAGAGTGCAAAGCCATCAACATGGCTGAATTTTGGGAGGAAGGAGAGGCAGTGAGCGCCACTGAGGAAGACCTCAATGGACGTCCACTGGCCTCCAATGAGTTCCCCAATGAGGAACCATGGGAATCTGAGGCTCAAAATGAAACCATAGAGATTCCATTGGACTTACTTCTGCCATTTATGAGCTCTGATGAGTATTCTTCCTCTGAAGAGGATGAGTATGTCACTGAAGAGCAAGTTGCTAAATACCTTGGAGCAATCATGAAGCTAAATGACAAGTTATTTGGGAATGAGACTTGGGAAAATGAACCCCCTTTGCTCACCAAGGAACTGAATGACTTGTCTAGGCAGAAACTGCCTCAAAAGAGACAGGATCCTGGGAAGTTTTCAATACCTTGTACCATAGGCACCATGACCTTCAAGAAGGCCTCGTGTGA
>NC_029778.3:21742866-21743410 GCF_000817695.3 Arachis duranensis | reverse complement strand
GTTATTTTATATTTTTTGTAGGTTGATGATCATGAGAAGTCACAAAATCAATGAAAAAAGCAAAAACAGAATGAAAAACAGGAAGAAAAATAGCACACCCTGGAGGACGCACCTACTGGCATTTAAACGCCAGTAAGGTTAGCTGTTGGGCGTTTAACGCCCAGTCTGGCACCATTCTGGGCGTTTAACGCCAGAAAGTGGCACCAGACTGGCGTTAAACGCCAGAAAAGGGCAAGAAGCTGGCGTTAAACGCCAGAAATGGGCACCAGCCCGGCGTTTAATGCCAGAAATGGCTAGAAACACAATTTTGCTTGCCATTTGGTGCAGGGATGACTTTTCCTTGACACTTCAGGATCTGTGGACCCCACAGGATCCCCACCTACCCCACCACTCTCTCTCTTCTTCACCCATTCACCAATCACCTCACCATCTCTTCCCCAAAAACCCTTCACCTATCAAATCCCATCTTTCTCTTCACCACTCACATCCATCCTTCATAAAACCCCACCTACCTCACCATTCAAATTCAAACCACTTTCCCACC
>NC_029778.3:21742328-21742584 GCF_000817695.3 Arachis duranensis | reverse complement strand
GATGGCATCCAAGGCCGGAGAAACCTCTAGAAAGAGGAAAGGGAAGGCAAAAGCTTCCACCTCCAAGTCATGGGAGATGGAAAGATTCATCTCAAGGGTGCATCAAGACCACTTCTATGAAGTTGTGGCCTTGAAGAAGGTGATCCCCGAGGTCCCTTTTTCACTCAAAAAGGGTGAATATCCGGAGATCCGACATGAGATCCGAAGAAGAGGTTGGGAAGTTCTTACCAACCCCATTCAACAAGTCGGAATCTTG
>NC_029778.3:21741938-21742139 GCF_000817695.3 Arachis duranensis | reverse complement strand
ACAAGGAGATGAACATCCTTACACTAGAAGGGTCAACTTTGATCAAAGGATTGGACCAAGTCCTCTACCTTGGCAAGGTTAGCCTTTCCTCATCTCATTTGTCACCTCTGTTATTCAGCTGGAGTTGACATAGAGGGAGATATCCCTATTGATGAGGACAAGCCCATCACTAAGAAGAGGATGGAGCACACAAGAGACCCC